>NC_056732.1:1491546549-1491629049 GCF_019279795.1 Protopterus annectens
GCTTTGGTGACTGCCTCAAAGAAGTCAATCAGGTTCAAGAAGCATGATCTTCCTTTCACAAACCCGAACTGGGTGGTATCCAGAGTTTGGAGGTTACCAATGTCTTTGTTTATGAGTTCCATGATGATACGTTCCATGGCTTTGCAGACCAAGCTTGTCAGGCTAATATGTCTATAGTTCCCTGGATCAGTGGTGGCTCCCCCTTTGTGGAGTGGGATAACTGTTGCTGTGTGCCATTCAGTGGGCACAAAGCCTGATGCGAGGCTATTATTGAACATGGTGCTTACGTGGGGAGCCAGTTCATTCTGAAGTTCGTGTAAAACGCAGCCTGGGATGTTGTCCGGTCCCATGGATGCTGTGTTTTTGTCTTTAGAGAGTGCAGCTTTCACCTGCGTAGTTGTGATTACAGGGACTCTGCATTCTTCCTGTATAGATATGGGCCCTTTAGGGGGTGAGGGGGGGTAAAGTTAGCACTGAACCTATCTGCCAGGATGTTGGCAATATCAGTTGGTTCTGTAATTTTCGTGCCTTTGTGCTGTAACTCAGAGCAGATCTGGGTGTTGCCATTGAGATTCTTGACATAGCTATAGAATGCTTAGCTATGGAGGATCTTTTAAGGGATCTCAGCTTCTTACTGAGGCTGGCCAGGGAGCTCCTCCACTCATGGGATTTTACTCTCTTTTGCAACAGTTTCTTCCTTCTGTTGTACAGTTTGTTTATGGCAGGGGACCACCAGATTGGCTTCCTTTTTTTGGAGGATATCATCTTGCTTCTGTTTGGGATAGCATGATCCATGCACTCATGTAAGTGCTTATAGAGTGCATTTGTGTAGGATTCAGCAGTTGTAACTGTATTGTCCATCTGCATGGGTGTCATGAAGTTCACTACTTCTGTCTTAAGAAGCATGAAGTTGGCTTATATATATATATAAATATATATATATATATATATATATATATATATATATATATGTGTGTGTGTGTGTGTGTGTGTGTGTGGTTTACTTTCACAGTCTTGAAACCCACAGTCTTGAAACCCATAATCTTGAGACCATAACATCGAAAGGCCAAAAGGCTGAAGACCACAATATTGAACTCTTGGACTTCCCCCTGCCTGACCCATGCACGTACTTATTACTGGGTTCACACTGAATGGTGGGATACAGTATTCAAGATTTTTAGTCTGAGCAGCCAAGTGCTCTGCATTATGTGGAACGCTCTGCATTTGATCATAAATGAACCTACTGTTCCACTGTTCTGCATTGAACAGCTTACACTCAGCTACATGGCTTTTGATTGGTTCATATACCACAATTAATGCTAATAGACATTGCAGTATACAAATCAATCAAATAGCTGCTCTGCTGTTCTGCATTGAACAGTGTTGGCTGTGCTACACAGTTTTTGATTGGCTCATATTCTGGAAGTACAGCCAATCCCCACTGAGCTATATGAACCAATTGAGTAGCCGTTCCTGAGGATGGGAGCCAGTGTGAACTCCCAAATGTGTGACCATTCCTGTCCCAGGAATGGTTGTGGAAAACTGCATTTAAAGAGAGGGAGAAAAAATACTTTGTAGAATATACAAAATATACAATTTACTTTGGTACTGTTTTGCTTCTATTTTATTTTTCCCCTTTCTTTAAACTCATACCCCTCAAACCCCTAGACTAAGAAATCTGGACAAAGCCAACAGTTAAACAATGTGGTGATAAAGCCATAAAAATAGGGACAATTTTTAGATATTGCTCTTATAAGCTTAGAAGGTTGCTAGAGTAACAGGTTTTGTGTTACCATACATGATCCGAAGGATATGATGTTTGAAACTGAAATTTCTGTCATTATCTTATTATTCCATTCCTATGTGATTTGCCAGAAAACTGCACATTGTATGATGAACAGACCAAAGATATGAGGCAAAAATTTGGGCATTGTGCAAAATTCCAGGCAATTTAAAGTTGTGACAATGGTGAATATGTGTGTGTGTGTGTGTGTGTGTGTGTGTGTGTGTGTGTGTGTGTGTGTGTGTGTGTGTGTGTGTGTGAGTGTCATAGCTATCAATCTCTTAGTACAAAAAATCTGGACATAGCATTAATTAACGGGGAGACAAAGGCACCAAAAAAGGAACCAATTTTTAATGTTATTCTTATAAACTTAGAAAGTTGCTAGAATAACGTTTTGCATTACCATACATGTTCTGAAGGATATGATGTCTGAAACTCAAATTTCTGTATTATCTTTTTATTTCATTCCTATATGATTTTCCAGAAAAGTACATATTTTATGAGGAACAGACCAAAATATAAGGCAAATATTTGAGCATTCTGCAAAATTCTGGGCAGTTGAAAGGTATGACAAGGGTGAATGTGTGTGTGTGTGTGTGTGTGTGTGTGTGTGTGTGTGTGTATGCATGTGCCCGCGCGAGCGTGTATGTGTGTGTCTGCATGCGCATATTTTAGTTGAAAGGCCATGGCCATAGTCAAAATATGCTTTTTCTGCAGTGAGAAAATAGGGTGTTCCACATTTTGACTGTTTGTCACACATTGCTATGGTCTATGTTCCACACTGGCCTCTTAGCAGGTTGAGACCTATGTTTTTAGCCATTGTGGTCTTCAGTATTTTGGTCTTTCAATATTATGGTCTCAGGATTATGGGGTTCAAGAATGTGAGCTTCATGATTATGATGGTAAACCATCTTCATATCTATCTGTCTGTCTATCTGTCTATCTGACTGTCTGGCTATCTATCTATTTAACTATCTATCATCTATCTATCTATCTATCTATCTATCTATCTATCTATCTATCTATCTATCAAATAGTAATACCTGTTTGTTAACTTGGTAGGTGCACTGGGCACACAGTCCCTCTTCAGGGGTGAGCCAGGAGGAGGCAAATGAGGAATGAGGAGTTCAGATCTTGTAACACAGAAACTAGTTATAACTTTTAATAGTCCCTTTACATAGAGAACGAAAGATAAGAGTTTACATTTCTTGATCTGTTTCTAGTTTCATTCTCATGTACTGAGTGCATGGCAGCATAGTTCAGGAATTTTTCTTTGCAGTGGGGCAATTTTAGGCCAGTAATCTCAGAGCCAATGGTCTAATTGTTTTTCCCTCTCACTCACATTGTTGTAGTTGTGTTCTTACATCCAGTGTATCTGTTGTTCCTGCCCTTTATGATAATTAGACAACATAACCCCCCTCACTATTTATTGGCTGTTGACAATAAACACATAAGTATCATTTTGCAAAGTCTCTCCCTTTAAACTACTAGTCCATAACTCTCAACTGTCTAGATTTTCACAGACTGTTCAGATATTTGCCTCATATTTTTGGTCTGTTCTTCATAAAATTTGTGATTTGCTGGCAAATCACTGGAATGTTCCAAGGACTGAAGTAATCAAATAATTACATACGTTTGAGTTTCAGACTTTGAATCCTTCAGAAAATTTATGTTAACACAAATCCTGTTACTCTAGCAACTTTCTAAGTTTATAAGAACATTATTTAAAACCTGTCCCTATTATTGGGCCTTTGCACCCCCCCATTTTGTAAAGCACTGTCTAGATTTCTTGCACTAAGAGGTTGAGAGGTATGTACTAGTCACAGGTATAAAAGTCATTTGATAAAATTGCTTAATATTGAATGCACTGATACTGCTTGCACTGATTATAGTTTTAAATTAGTGAGTTTTTTACTGTAATTAGTTTACTGATTCTTGTTGGTGACAGAAGATTTCACGTTAGTTGCTTTGTATTGAAATTAATATAAACAGTAGCAAGTCTGCCCAAACATTATCCTAAAACCAAACTCCAAGCAGTTATAGTTACCTCTGTAACCAGTAGGTTTGCCACCTTTTCATATTAAAAATTCTGGACATGTACGTGAAAGCAAAATGCGTGTAATTTTAGTACTCTTGTCCCCCTCCCATGCAGCCATTCCAGTGCCCCATTACTTGGCTATTTTTCCATTTCTTTACAGTTGCCATAAACACTGTTCAAAACTCTCAGTGCGCATACAGTTTTTGCTTTAATTCTACAGTGATTACAAATATTTGGATTTAATTTAAAACTTTTATTTCAAATTTTATACCACAATACTAATACACATTTGCTAAACAAAGCCATAAACACTGTTCAAAACTCTCAGTGCGCATACAGTTTTCTGCTTTACTTCTACAGTGATTACAAATATTTGGATTTAATTTAAAACTTTTATTTCAAATTTTATACCACAATACTAATAAACATTTGCTAAACAAAGCAATACAGTCCCAAAGTGAAAACAGACATAGCATTAAAACTTATCTGCCTTTGAAACTCACATTCTTTGAAACAGCATTGAAACCTACATTCAAAGAAAATGCATTTGGCCAGTGGTGGAGTAAGTTTACCTTTGAGCTGTTTTCAAATCGTAGGCTCCTTGCACACATTTGTAAGGCCATGCAAAAGTTATTTGATTCACCTTTCTGACTGTATTAAATTATAATATATAATAATTAAATTATATCCCTTGCATATTACAGCACCACTTATTAAGAGTGTATTTTAAATGTATAGTTTTGAACATTTTTCCAGTAAGCAATGAAACAAAACATATGAACCAATAACAAAACTGCCCAATTTAGAACATTTCAACCATAAAATGCCACTCAAACTTCTGTCATTACAATCCACCAATATCTGTCAATATGAACAATCTCTGCAAAAGTAAAAGTCATCTGAATAATTCCACATTAAAGAGATCTGTAATTAATGAAAAGGTTACTGCTATATTTTAGTGTTTCATGTACAAATTCAGGGCTTGCTGCTCTTGAAGAACAAACTGACTATGTTACATTAAAAGTGATAAGCTGGTAATATTGCAATAGGGAATGGATGGCAAACTGAAAAATAGTTCATAGTTACTACGCAACTCATCCAAAGGAGGACATATTTGGGACTGCAGCATCACAACCCCTTAAAATGCAACACAGTATCAGCAATCCATCCACATGCTACTTCCATATAAGAGTTCAAGTCAGCTAAAGACATATAATATACAAAACTGCATACAACTGGTTTAATACACTTTCAGTTGTCTGTGCACCTCAAAGTTGCAAAAATGTTCATAAGCCTGGAGTCTAGTAAATAATATTATTAGCCAAAGTTCAAACATGACTTTTTGGTACTTCATCTAGTCCCATTAGCTCTGATTTCTTAAATAACTTTACTGATCTGCCTTAACCTCAGCTTATCTTCATTACCCATCTTCAAACCCCTACTTTACAACCACCATTCTACTCCTCATTAAAAATTGTGGCTATTAAAAAAAACAAAAACTTTTAAAATCTGTACTGATTTATAGCCCACATAGTCCAGATGGACTCCCACCTTCATTCCTCAGTCTGTGTAAGGAGCATCTCATTCAGCCCTCATACCACACTACAGCCCCTGCGTCTGTAAAAACATCATGCCTTAAATCTGGAGAGAAGCATCTATCTTGCTACTTTCAAAAGTACTTTCTTCAGCACAAGACATGCTACTCTCAGCTAGTCGGCTATATGCAGAAATACTCAATTTCCAATAAATAGCATATCTTTTGGACTGGCCACAGTGCAATGGCCACTAGTTCTTTATACCTCTACTGATTATATTCTGTTTAACAGAGACAAAATCAACCTAAAAGGAACTACTTGTATACACCTAACAAAAGCCTTCAACCTAACTGACTACCTACAATCTCCTCATAAATACTCTACTATCAGAGTTAGTGTCAAGGCTCTTGGATAATTTCACAGCTTCCTTTCTTACAATTTTCAGAGTCAGAAGAGCCCAAGGACCTCCTCTATTAACTATCTATAAAAGAAGAATGTCACATGGCTCTTTACTAACCATCCTTTGCCCTACACTAACTTTATAAACACACTTTCATCAGACTTATCCCACATCACAGTCATCCTATGTGCTCAGTACATGGTTATTTAGAGCTCTGAATCTCCTGTCTCCGCAAACACACACAATCAAGAAGGAATTAGAAAATCATCTTAACATTCTCTCTATCTTTCTACAACAGACGAATCACCTTTTAAATCTGAAAAAAAAACAATGATATTTGGAATATAATAAAAACTAAAGTCACTAACATGCAAACTGGCAAATCCTTCACAACATTAACCTCCAGACCTCTTCCAGTACCTCAGCCTCTGACTAAACATCAACAACAATCTAATATAATCAATAGCAAAATCTCTAAAACAGTTTTCTCGGTCACAAAAGTTTGTATTTAATTTAGCCACATGGGAGTGATGCTGTAGAAAATGGCAGTCTGTAAGCCAGGCTAGAACATTTCCTATCATTAACATCTGCTGCTTCCGATAAGCACCTATTGATCCTACTAACAGTTTTCAACCAGATCTGTAGTTTTAAAGCCCTCACCACAAGAAAGAACAATACTGCTACATCCTTCCAAAAACAAAACGGCTAACTATACAGCAAACAGCACAACTACTTTTTGGATCTCTACTTTTCAAACTACTAAACCAAGAATCCTTCTCCAGCCTGGCAGATCACTTTAGATATAGAACTTCCAGCTACCAGCTTAGATCACATATTTTCTGCGGTTCCCCTTCACAAGATCAAATTACTGAAAGCTCGAAACTCATAAGATCGAGTTCAAAATCTCGAGTTTCAGTAACTCGAAATTGTGAATGGGAAGTGTAAAACATTAGATTAATGGTTCTGCTTACCTTTTTGTAGGGGGCTGGGTCCCCCCTGTACTGTTCCTTCCTTAATGTGCAGGTTTCATGACTGCACTTCAGCGGAGGAATGGAAAGTGTCCCGTTGTGTGCTTTTGCATATATCGCATAATGGTACATTTCCATCTCCTTTGCTGTAGTGCGATCTCGGAGTTGGTATGTTTAAGTAGGGGGGTGTGGGGGGGCAAAGCCCCCCTGCAAAAACATTAGAAAAAGTGTTTTTTTTTTCTTTTCTTTTGTGCCCCTTCACAATTTCGAGTATATGAATAGTCGAAATTTAGGGCACGGGCTTATGCATTTCGAGTATTCATATATTCGATCTTGTGAAGGGGAACCATTTTATGTGATATATTCCCTCTTCCCCTTCACAATAAACTGCACTGTACTGATCATGCATTTTCTGTGCTAGGATTTATGATTTGGGAATCCTTTTCTTCCAAATTAAGAAACTCATTATTTCTTTTTTTCATTCAGAACTAGAAAAAAATAACAAAGTCTGCTGAATGTACTTGATTTCCTGTCAAAGCTATATCTTAGCTCATTCCAGTCACTGGTACTGCTTCAACTTCCATGTTAAACTTCTAAATCAGAACTCTTTGTGATTTGCATCTCAGAACCACACTCAAGTCTGTAATCTCCTTTTACAAAAAGCCCCTTCCCCTTTTCCTCTTTCATGTTACTCATGTTAACAAATTTAAGTAGAGAAGGATTAAACAAACAAATAAATAATAATAAATACATGCACACAGAGTGAACCTTATCATGTCCTCCCAAATAGTAATACCTAAATGCCAGATCAGAACACTTCTGTCTAGGGTTATTTATCTATCTCATATACTCCATTTAGCAAAGCTTCCCGTTCATCTGTGGTATGCTTGTGTTAAGTAAAATGTAGTGTAATCTGAGTATTCAGTAGGTATCACTGACTTTTATACAGTTTTACCTCCCTATCGCCCTGCTGCTGCCTTGCATAAATACACACTATCTTGCACCTTAGATGTAAATGTAATTGTAACCACATTATTTGCTAAAGAGTTGGGTAGACTATTATGGAGCAGCTCTTCTTTTGTGGCATAAGTAGGTCTAACTTATGTCTCTTAAATGCTGAAATGCCCAGGACCAATACTGAAACATGTGTTTCTACAAATCAAATGAAAAAAAAACATATCATTTTAATGCTAAATGTATTTCACAAATGAGATTCTCTGAAATATAGTTCTCAAGGCATCCCAAAATCTGAAACACCAATTTATGCCTTTTACCTGTAAAGTTAGCCTGCACCAGTGTCGGTATCCAACTGCATACATTCTGTACTGATAGCAGTTAAAGCAGTCACTCACTAATCTGATTCATCATCCTCTGTGCTCTTTGGAGTAGTTAGCTATTTTATGCTCAAACTTAGCTTTTGGTAGATTAACTTAAGCTTGTGAGTTATTTGTATATTTCAGTGACAAGAGCTCTTCATATTCTGGGAATTACTCTTCTTACTTTTGGTCAAAATTATTTTATTTTTATTACAAGGCTTGTTGATATTATGGTTCCACCATGTGGGTTTATTTCTGGAGTTTGCCCTGCACTTGTTCCTATGGGTACAGATGAATCTATGCAGCTGTTTACATGCTGGTATTGTGTGGTGGTGTAAGTATCTGTGTATTCTGTGGAGTTAACTAGGTTTGACAGGGATTTGAAGCTTGCCAGTGTATCACTTAGGAATAGATAGTTTGTCTTTCAGGAATTTCTAAATGTACGTTGGGTGGAAGGGATCTTTGGTTTCAATTTTATTTCAAAGGAAACTGCTTTATGGTCATACCTAACAAGTGATGAAGATATACATTGGGTGGTGCAAGATGCTCCCATATTAGTAAGGACAAGATCCATTATGTTATTCCCCCAGTGGTACTCTGAGTAATTGTTTCAGGGCATTTGTAGTAATAAAGTGCAAGAATCTTTGTGCTTGTGCACTAGTGGTGATGTAGGTTTCCAAGTCTATAATTGGACAGTTTAGATCACCTAGGAAAACTGGACTGTGTTTAATACTGAGTGATTCTAGTTCCTGTAAATGGGCATTGTGGCTTTCTTGTGATATAGAGGGAGTTATATAGCTAGCTAGTTTATGGTATAGGAACTTTCTGATGTTTATTTAGACTTGAAGAAGCCCAAGTGCATCATGCTGCTTTACCTGCCTTGATGTGAGTCTCTTCTGTATGTAGACTGAGACATCTCCACCTTTCTTCTCCTCAGTGGTCTAAATGTGTGGAAGGTGTTACAGCCCAGCACATCCAGAGTACTCCCTGCTATTTTAAACCATGTGTCAGTCACTACACAGCCATCGGTATCTTCCAGGATGAGAACACCTTGTAGGGAGTGAAGTTCCTTGTTTAGGCTCCTAGGCATTGATCGGTAACACCTTCATATTTTCATTTGTTTGTTTCATTATGTTGGTTGGTTTATCAGATTGTAATTGCCTAAAAAAGGCACTATGGGGTGGTCAAAGTCTTTGCCAATAACTAAACCCTAGAAGTGGCAGATGCAGGCCATCTCCGGCAAAGCAGCTTGGCCCGCCGATCATATCCCCTCAAGATGACAAATACTGGACCCCCTTTGACATTAAAAATTAAATCAGTTATAGAAGTCAATTCTTTTGCTCACACTACAGCATCATTCTTAGAGAGGGTAGAATGCTGCTCAATGCTAGACTCATTCCTCCCTTAGACACATAGTCTGAGAGCTCCATCGTGTCTCTCTTCATTTACTCCAGGGAGGTACACCTCAAGTCATTGATATCAGCATGAACTATGACAGAGTTGTACTGGTACTTGTTCAAGGACTGGAGTGCATATGTGATCTGACGAATCTGGCACCAGACAAGCAGCTAACCGTCACTTTTTCCTTGCTCAGCTCTGTATGTCTTACAGTGGAGTCACCTATAAAAAGAATCTTTGGTTGGATCAATGTCTGCCTTACTGGGTCAGCATCTGTGACTATGGGACTCTATGTGAGGAGGTAGGCTTAGCTTGCTGAGTGTGCTTTGTGCCTGTGTTGTGTTTTGGAGGTCTTTGAGGTTTAAGCAAGTTAACCTTTAGAATCTCAGCATATGATGGATTATATTTATTGTGATGGCCTTGGAGAGGTGTGATGTATGGTGTAGTGCTGATGATTTTTATGTCTGAGTTTACTGTGTGTGAAATTTTTGCCTCTAAGAATATTACATATGAACAGTCTCATCTACTGTGTTATGCTGTTGAGTAATAAATAATCATCAGACAGCATGAGACAGTTCTTACATTGTATCAAGAAAACCATCTCAATCAAGTTGTTAGAGAAGTTGTGGGGAAATAACTACATGAAAAAGGAACGAGTCAACAATATTTAAAAACAACTAAAGCATGTTCCTCACAGCACAGGACATGTACACACCGACACTTGCGAATTTAAAATCACTTGTTTAATAAATAAAATGTTATAAAATACAACGGTTAAGCGCTTTCATCTAAATTATTTAGACTTCATCAGAACAATTCTAATCCATTACTTCACAGTTTAAATACTTCTTTAACCCTATCAAAATTTGCTGGTAATTACAACCAATATGTATTTAAAGTGCCAGTGTGCATAACATAAAACCATCACATTTAATTCATATTATATTAAATAAAACGTAAAAGTCTCATTTGCCAGGTGGATTGTTGCATAAAACATATTAATATGTACTATGAATTATGCTTTGAGATACATCTTAATATATTTGTGTAATATTGTGCATTAAATGTCGCTATTCAATGACTAAAATAACCTACAGACAATCTAGCTGACTGTATTCTCTAGAATGGGCTTTACAGATATATAGTCATTTAATCCAGGGGGTGAAGAGGCATTCAATTTAATTTGCCATCTTGCTTCAAGCTCACCTAATTTCTTTTTAATACATCCACCCCTCGGATTTTCCTTGGCTATGTCCAATATGCCAAAGTGAAACACACCACAACCATTATTCTTAGCAACATGTCTCCATAATGCATTGTTGGTGTCTTTCTTCTTTATATTATAGTAATGGTCATATATCCTTTGTCTAAGACATCTATCTGTCTTCCCTATATAATAACAGGGACAATTTGTGTATTTCGCCAAATACACTATATGTTTCATTCTACAATTGCCTTTTCTATACATTATACTTGTACGGTTTGTGTCTTCTAATATAATGCTCTTCTCATTTGTAATATACTTACACTGGTTACACGTACCGCATTTAGTTGTCCCCCCTAAATCTACATTTTCTCTACCATTTCCTTTTTTCCTTTCTAACTCATTCTTCATATTAAACCCATTTCTAGAAACAAACCTTGGTGTTTTTCCCACTATGACCACTATTTTTTTTGTCTGTCTTAAATAAATTCCAGTTATTAGAAATAATATTCTTAACCTCTGTACTCTATGGAGTGTATTGTACTATGCAAGCTCTGTTGTACCCAATATTATCTACTTCAGTATCTGTGTTTGCATTACTCTCTTTACTAAGGGGACCTTTGCCTACCAATGGTATATATTTTTTACCCCATTCGTTCCTTACATATTCTGTCACATCTGATACTAACCACCTCGGATATCCTCTTTGCAGGAACATTTTGCCTATATTCCCCAATTCAATCAAAAAGTCAGCATAGTCTGATGTCATCCTTGCTGCTCTGATGCATTGGCCTTTAATTATACTTCTTTTTTGGCTTAGAGGATGGCAACTAGTGTATTCTAAATATCCATTGCTAAATGTTTCCTTCCTGCATATTTGGGTTTTTATTTTATCATTTTCAACTGTAATACATGTATCTAGGTACTCCATTCTATTCATATCTATATTAAAAGTGAACTTTAGCCAGCTACATCTTGAGTTTAAATAGACTTTAAATTCCTCTAATTCCTTAAGGGTACCCTTCCAAATCAAAAACACATCATCCAAAAAACGAAAGTAACACGACATATTTGCATACCATTTGGTTTTTAAAATAAATTCTTCCTCCCAATCATTTAAATAGAGATTAGCATATATGGGGGCACATGCTGCCCCCATTGCTACACCTCTATTTTGTATACAGAACTCTCCTTCAAATAAAATGTAATTATATTTTAAAACAATTTCCATAAATTCCAAGGTCAAAATTCTCCTGTCATTTGTTAAATGACTGGCCTTTTTCATCTGATTTTCTACTCTTAATAATCCATCGTCGTGAGGTATGCTAGAAAATAGATCCACAACATCTATCGTAACCAGTGCACATCCAGGTTTAATCATTTAATTTTTCAATCTACCTAGGAAGTCCCATGAGTCTATTATGATGTGTTCTATAGAAGTATATATAGGCTTTAGCCAGGCATCCACCACCTTACCAAAGTTAAAAGTTTTGGATCGATTACCAGATATTATAGGGCGAAAGGGTGGGTCTAATAAGTTTTTATGAATCTTGGGTATACCTATAATGGTACTTATAATGGGATTTTCTACTTTTAGAAAATTGTATAGATCCATACTAATCCTTTCTTCTATTAACACATCCTCAAGGTACAAGTTTATTTTATTATATCCTATGGTCACTTTGTTCCGTGATGATACACCATAATTACCAGAATTAAGGAGAATTTCATTAATCTTATTTTTATACTCCTCTTGATGAAATATAACAACCCCACCCCCTTTATCAGGCTTCATTATTCTTACCATCTTATTACTTTGCATTTCACTCAAGACTGATGCTTCCTTATTGTTCAAATTGTAATTAACTTTAACTTTACTAATTTTGTTCTTATAAGCATAAAGTTCGTCTATCACTATTTTTTCAAACATAGCTAAGGTGCCATTAAGTGTGTGGGGGGGTATATGCACTTTTTTTCTTAAACTCACTACAATATTCATTATTGTTTTTATTATTTTTGTTGTTATTAAATAAAACTGCCAAATTTAACTTTCTAATATATTTCTTTACATCAATAATGGCATCCTCCCCATTAAATTTTCTCACCGGAACATATTTCATCCCTTTACTGAATAGGGTGAAATGTTCTTTCCTTAAGTCCATATTAGTATAATTGTGAATGTAAAACTGCTTATATCCACTAGTAATTTTATTAATCTTCACTATCTCTTCTTCTTCTCTCCTTGATGGTGTTGATACTTGTACCCCTCCGTATTTTCTCACTGATTCATATTTGATTTGTAATGTGTCTGTTTTTGCCTCTTGCTTATTTCCTCCCAATCCCCTTCTTTCTCTAAAAAAACATCATTATTAGTACATGAATTTGGTCTATTATACTGTTGTCTATGGGTACTGATGTTCCAATTCCCTTTCCATCTATCTTGGTTTTTCAAACTTTTCTCTTTACCTCCATATTCCCATCTGTATGCATTGCCCTTAGCATATTGTTCAAGGTCTCTATTGAATTTCTTGCATTTCCTCTCAAAAACTTTATCAATCTGATTCTGTACCCATATGTATTGTGTATCCATACAATATTCCAATTCATCATACAATAAATCATTGACTATACTATCATTTAACTCTTCTAATTCATTCATTAGCACACATATTTTCTTATCATTACAACTTATAATAAAACGCATGAACATGAAACCAAATTAATCAAACATTTTTATACATTGTATTGTCGTTTCATCATTCAGTTCTATACCCATCGGGTATTTAAAGAATCTTAACCCCATAGGTACAATATTAAAAAAGGCACTATGGGGTGGTCAAAGTCTTTGCCAATAACTAAACCCTAGAAGTGGCAGATGCAGGCCATCTCCGGCAAAGCAGCTTGGCCCGCCGATCATATCCCCTCAAGATGACAAATACTGGACCCCCTTTGACATTAAAAATTAAATCAGTTATAGAAGTCAATTCTTTTGCTCATACTACAGCATCATTCTTAGAGAGGGTAGAATGCTGCTCAATGCTAGACTCATTCCTCCCTTAGACACATAGTCTGAGAGCTCCATCGTGTCTCTCTTCATTTACTCCAGGGAGGTACACCTCAAGTCATTGATATCAGCATGAACTATGACAGAGTTGTACTGGTACTTGTTCAAGGACTGGAGTGCATGTGTGATCTGACGAATCCTGGCACCAGACAAGCAGCTAACCGTCACTTTTTCCTTGCTCAGCTCTGTATGTCTTACAGTGGAGTCACCTATAAAAAGAATCTTTGGTTGGATCAATGTCTGCCTTACTGGGTCAGCATCTGTGACTATGGGACTCTATGTGAGGAGGTAGGCTTAGCTTGCTGAGTGTGCTTTGTGCCTGTGTTGTGTTTTGGAGGTATTTGAGGTTTAAGCAAGTTAACCTTTAGAATCTCAGCATATGATGGATTATATTTATTATGATGGCCTTGGAGAGGTGTGATGTATGGTGTAGTGCTGATGATTTTTGTGTCTGAGTTTACTGTGTGTGAAATTTTTGCCTCTAAGAATATTACATATGAACAATCTCATCTACTGTGTTATGCTGTTGAGTAATAAATAATCATCAGACAGCATGAGACAGTTCTTACATTGTATCAAGAAAACCATCTCAATCAAGTTGTTAGAGAAGTTGTGGGGAAAGGCTGGTCCATGATACTGACAGGAAGGACTCTGGGGACTAGGGCTGCCAACTGCCTGGAATTCTTCCAGACTGCCCAGAATTAAGGGACACTGTCCGGAAAATGGATCAGACAGCATATTGTCCTGAAAAAATATCAGGACATTTTTTTAAGGGTGTTCTTCTTCAGAAACACCCTTTGTGTCTGGTTGCACAGACACAGAAGACAAAAACAGTCTTTTGCATCTGTGCATGTGACTAATTGTTTATGTCTTTGTTTTCCGCTAATGCAGAATTTGAATTCTTGAAGACATCTGAACTACACAGCGGACAACAAATTAGAATAGTGCAAGTCTACTATAACTGCTAACCAAGTGGGATAGGTTCATGTGAGCCTTAAAAGGGAAGATGTCCAAGGTTTAAATGGCCCTCAAGGTCAGCTACTCTATTAATTACCTATGAACATATGAACTAGAGCTGATCACCTTAACTCTCTGCCTCTACTGACATATTAAGATAAATATCTAATCTATATCTATATCTATCACAGAATATCAACACCCAGGAGATTGGCATAATTTCATCAAAAGACAGGTAGTCGACAAGTGTGCGAGATCAACAATCCCAGGGTGGGTAAATATTTCCTTTCCCGGAGGACTGTGCAGTTTTGGAGTATGTATAATTAACAGAGGGTGTGTAGGGAGGTTCTGTTTCAGCATGAGTGGTAGTGTGTCAGCGTTCATATTTTTGTCCTTTTGTAGTCAACATTTTGGAGGTTGACATATGGGCTACCTGACTAAAGTGAGTAGACTACATGCATGTGTTTGTGTGTGTGTGTGTGTGTGTGTGTGTGTGTGTGTGTGTGTGTGTGTGTGTGTGTGTGTGTGTGTGTGTGTGTTGGGGGAAGGGGGCAGTAATAGTCTACTTGAAGATAAAAGTATCAAGAAATTGTGTGGCCCTGTTTGCAACAAGTAAACAATTCAATTGTTTCAGAATGTTATAACAGTGCATTCTCATGTCTGCTAATAGAACAAATCTGCATATTTTGTTTTCTGAAATTTGCTACTTATGTGTATTGTGGGGTGAATTTAGGAAGAGCAGTGGTAATGTATGTTCAAGTTTTGGGATTAAAGCATTTTTAGTTATGGCTGCCTGTGCAGTATGTGAAAGTAGGTAGGAAATCCTGTAATAGAGTTTGGGTTGAGGAATGTCTTTAGTAATAAAGCTGTCGATGTGAAGGGAGACATTCAAAGAGAGTTCTAGAGATATACTTAAATACACACTGAATTTCTGGACCCTTGTCTTTTCTGAAAAGATTTCAAGCTCATGTAAACTAAAGCATCACTGATGATTCCCTGTTAGTTTTTTCTCTCCTACCTTTTCCTTTGTTGATCTGCTTTTTAAACCTGGTGATTTTTAGCGACCCACTCCTACTTTAAATTGAGCTTAATAAGCTCCTCCCTTTCCACACTGCTGCTGATATCTTGCATTTTTTATTTGCCTTTCCTTGTGGTTATATTGAAAAAGTGCATTTTGCCTCTGATTGTTTGTTCTACTGATTTACTTGTGCTGAATTTATTATCTAGATAGTTGTTTGATAAAGTAGTGTATTTTTACACTCTAGCAAGCACTTGTTTTTACATCAAGAGTTCATTGTATTTTCCAGCTAGTGCACTAGGAAGTAGCCTGGTCTGTTTAGGTTGGGGAAATACCTGATATTTCTGCGTGTAGTTTTATTGGCTGGAGGCCTTATTAATCAGTGTATATTGTTTTTAGTCCCTTTATAAATTCTGTACAATTGAGTGGCTCTTGGGTCATTTATACAAAGCTAAGACTTCTATAAGCTGTTTAAAGTATACTGTTGTGTCCATTTCTTTAAGTTTGTTTGTGGTAGTATTTCATATCTTTTAAGTTTGTTTGTGGTAGCATTTCACTCTGGACACTCCTTTACTGTGCTTTTACATTAGGAGAACTGGGATTATTCATTTAGTGGCAGTAGGTGTTTACCTGGTCTGTCTGAGTTGGAAAGCACAAAAAGGGCTCTAAGTATCTTTTTGTACTTTTCTTATAGACTGGGACTGTACTTTAGCAGTTTCAAAAAATCTGTATTGTCTGCTGCTTTAAGTAGTTAATTGCATTGTATTACATTGTATCTGTTAGTTGTAGGACTGTTTTAGGTACTTTTTGAGGTTTTGTTACATGTGGGCTCCAAACCAGCTATTCTAAATTAAAAAAAGTGTTTTTCTGCACCTTTGTGGAAGAAGTGTGCTGATTTAACCTGTCTGAGTTGGGGATTGCTGGTGAAGGTTTATTGTGCACTTTCCTGATTGTTAATTAGCTTAAAACTTGCTTCTCTTTACTTCTATTTAAGCCTTGCATTTACAGTTTGCTGCTCTTCATACAGTGGCTGTTAGCAGTGCCCTTGTATAGATGCAAATGCCTAGAAGCTCAGTTTTTCCCTAAACAGCTGTAATTGAAACTCTTCTAAGCTTTTCTGTTGCTCTAGGAGCAACTTGGTTGTGCACTGAGCAGCATTGCCTAGGTATAGGTCCCTCTTTTGTAGTCTTGGTGCTACCAGCACAGTTTTGTCAAAGTAAACCATTCCCTTTCCTAATAAAACATACAGTAAGAGCCTGGTGCCATGGATGGGCAGTTTCACATAATCTCTCTGGCCAGCCTGGTAGACCTGGACACCCTGAGGCAGTGTAGCAATTGTCTCATGTATACTGACAACCACTTACTCCTGAAACAAACAAATACTTTATGTGAGAGATGTAGAAACACTATGAAATTGGAGGCAAGACTGTTACATAAGGACAAACTGAATGCCAAACAGGTTGTCAGTACACACACACTTCACACACTAAATAAGGACATGACACATAAGCCCACATAAACAGAGGTACTCAATACTACCTTACCAAAAAATCAAAGGCCTCACAAACAGAAATCACTTACACACACAACAATGCAAAAAACAACAACACATAATAAAACATGCACCAGTGTCTCAACAAATAAGCCCATAAGGCGTAATGCCAAAAAAAACTAATTTATTGGTCATAGTTGATCCATTGTGAGACACACAGATGTATCCCTCATCATGATGGATAAGGAGCAGGTTACGGTTATCTGCCTGTCAGGTGCCAGGATCCGTCAAGTTACTCAAGCACTCAAGTCACTCTAGAACAAGTACTGGTATGACTCCATCATAGTCCATGTGGGGGTAAATGACTTGAGATGTACATCACTGGACTACATGAAGAGGGACATGACTGAGCTCTCAGATTATGTGTCAAAGGCAGGTATAAGCCTAGCCTTAAGCAGCATTCTACCTTCTCCAAGGATGATGCCACAATACAAACAAAAAATAATTGACAAACAACTGGCTTAGCTTCTGGTATCATTCCAAGGGGATCTAATATCTGTCAGCCTGGCAAGACATGGTCAACAGGCCACGCTGCTTTGCCAGAGATGGTCTGGACTTATCTCCTCTAGGCTTTTGGTTATTAGCAAAGGCATTAGCCACCCCTGTTGTGTCTTTTTTTAGGCAGTGTCAAAATAACCAACCTCCCAACATAACAAAATCCTCTGTAGATGAACTCAGAGTTTTGCTGCTTAATGCTGTTAATGCTAGGACTCTAAACAAGAAACTGTACATCCTGGAAGCACTCCTCAATTTGGAAGATGTTAATGTCTGTGCAGTCACTGAGACATGGTTCAAAGGTGCGGAAAGCACCCTGGCCATACAGGATTATAATGCTTTCCATATGTTCAGACCACAAACTAAGCATGAAAGAAATACAAATAAAAAGTCCCAACACAAACGTGGTTTCACCAATTTAATAGCACAAAACACAAATATCCCAATGACTGAGCGCTTTCACCATGAAAATGGCTTCATCAGAGTACCGTTGGTTGGTACAAACAACATTTAAATACCCCATCCTCTACCTGCTGACCAATCCACATTAAATGACATCAAAGCAAAAAATTAAAAAAAACAGTTGATTATACATGAGATATAAAAACATGATTGAACCAAACTACAAGATAAAAATGCACTTATACAATTTGCTTAAAGATAAAAAGTGTTGTGATGCTAATATAAATTGTTAAATATAAAAAAAAACGAAATTTTATTTAATCACATTTGCTTTAGCCTTAAGTGTAGGAAGAATAACAATACTGGGCCAGATTCAGGAAGGCTTGCATGGAGTCTAAGAGTAAAGTAAGACTCCATGCAGCCAACATGTCCGCCGAGCGATCCAGGAACAGCCGGTAGGGGTGTGCAAGAGAGCTCCTAAAATGACTCTTACACGGACAGGGCTAGGTTATGCAAATTACCTCATTTGCTGGCAAAAGCTATGCAAATGGGGTAAATTTGCGATCCAGGAAACCCGAACATGTCCGAGTAAGAGTAGTGTTATTTGCAGAAATGTACTCCGTTGACAACTGAGTACCGTTCTGCAAATAGCAAAACAGAGCCATGACAGCTGCAAAAAAAGGATGCATCGAGTTGAGGAAGCATGCCAATGGCCAAAAATATGGCCATTGGCAATGTTCCTCATTGCAAAATAAAAAAAAATTTTTTTTTATCTTGATCTCCGAAGTTTAAGTGTAGCGCAGTGCCACGCAAACCTGCTGCGCTTTAAAAACCAGAAAACCAATAATTAAAAGCCACAAATATGGATTTCATTGAAAATCTTAATTTACAATGCAAGGGAATGGCAGGCTGAAGACAACATGGCTACCGAGTAGAGGTTGCTAAGGGGGGAAGCTCAGTCTAAGAGATGTAACCAAGCATTAGTAGGCAATCCTATGCAAATGAGGGTAAGGATAGTGAATCCCAAGTTTACATAGCAAATGAGCACAGTCAGTGGAGTGTATGAGTAGGATAAGGGGAGTATCAGAATAGAAGATAGGTGACATCACGAGGGGGGGTATGTATGAAAGAATGTAAGCTCATTGGAGCAGAGTGGCATGTGTTTGCTGTCAGTTAGTCATCACTGGAAGAGGTGTGTCAACAGGTATCCTAGCTAAAGGCAAGAAATTGAAGGTGTGTGCCATGGATAACACTAAAGTTTCTTGTTGAAGTGCTTGCAACGTGTTTGCACGCGGGAGCATGCTTGTATAGCCGAGTAAGACTGTGTGCACGCGTGTGCACCTGTGTGTGCGCGTCTAAGCCAGAGTAAGTATGTGTAAGGTTGTTGAAATGTGTGTAAGAGCGTATGCACCTGTGTGCGCGCATTTAAGCAGGAATTAGCAAGTGTTAGTCCGTGTAAGCATGTGTGCGCACGTGCGAGCTGGTGTGCATGGGTTTGCACTTGTGTGCGTGGCGCTACCCCCCTGTGGAAACAGAAAGGGAAAAGGAAGCACAACAACTAGTAGGAAGTTAACCAGGGAGAACTAGCAGAGCTAGCAGGTGAAAATAATCAGAATCAGGCAATTACACAGGCAGTACAGTAGCCCAGCCCAGCACTTAAAACTCTGCAAAGAACTTTCCACCATGTTTTCCTCAGAGACACTGTAACACTGCAGTAAACTAAGAGAAGTGAAAACTTAAAAAGCTTTACTGAGGCAAAAAATGTTAGGGGCTGCCATTGCTGTTATAAGGCGACATATTCATCATGCTGAGGGTGATGACAATGTGAATGCTGCTGAACAACCCACAGTGAGGAGACGGAGAAGAGTGTACAGGCCCAGGGTAACCTATCAGGGGCTACATGAGCTGGAGATAGTAGAGCGCTATAGAGTGAACAGAGACCTCATGCAGCAAATTGTTGAGCTGTGCAGGCCACGCCTCACACACAGAACCAACAGAGGGGAACCCATCCCAGTGGAAACCAAGGTATGTGTTGGCCTAAGAATACTAGCAACAGGTACCTTCTAGAGACCAACTGGTGATATGATGGGGATATCACAGGTATCAGCATCCAGGGTACTGCACCAGTTCCTGGATGCCATGTCAGCACATGTCGGTGATCATGTATATTTCCCAATTCCCGTGAGGTATTGGCCAGCAATATGCGTCTTTTCCAGCAAATAGCAGAATACCCTGATGCAATAGACTGCACGCACATACGCATCAAAGCACCAGGCGGTGAGCGGGGTAGGGTCTACTTTAACCGCAAGGGCTTCCCCTCCATCAACTGCAAGGTCGTGTGTAATGCCCAGGGCATAATACTGAATATGTGTGCTGGCTGCCTTGGAAACTACCATGATTCCCATATCTGGCATCTGACGCAGCTCTACCAGACATTTGCCAATGGGGACATCTCTCATGGTCACCTAGTGGGGGATGCTGGCTATGCACTGGAGCCATGGCTGATGACACCCATCAGAAATGCACAGACACCTGAACAGGAATGCCATAATAAGGCACACGCACAAACACGAAATGTAATCGAGTGTGTGTTTGGCCTGCTCAAGTCGTGGTTCTGGTGCCTGGACACATCTGGTGGAGCCTTGCAGTACTCACCAACTACATGTACCCAAATTGTCATGGTATGTGCTATGCTATATAATATGATCATGTGAAAACAGCTGCAGCAGGAGCAGCATAGGGCCGGGCCAAACAGCCCCCCACCATTGCCAAGGCCATCACAGGCAGAGTGTGACTCGGAGGAGGAACAACCTGAGCCTGCCCCATTAGGCAGAAGGAGTCGTGCCCAGTATGCTTTGGCCTTGGCAAAGAGGCAACGCATAGGACATACACTGGCTCAGTAGGAACCCTGGAAATGATACCTCTCTCTCACTCACACATATAGTAAAAGGGATGCCTAACTTGACACTACTTGTTTCCAAACATGTATAGGGAGTGTAGTATGTGCATCCGACATAGGCAGCCCTGCAGCACCACCTGAGGCATGATTGCCATGTTTTAAGCAATATAAAGCAGTGCTAAACAGCGTTTACCACTATTTAGTGTATATGTAAACAAAATTGCACACACTAAGTAGCACAACTTTGGTCAATGTTGAGCAATATTGGGCAACGTTCAGCAATGTTGGTTAACACTGAGCAATGTTGGGCAAGTTCGGTCAAAGTTGGGCATAGTTGAGCAAAAGCATGTAAACATGCTCATATTTGCTTTACTGGTCCTTAAGCAGTCTGGTCTGCCCAGTATGAAAATTTAAAGCAGTGATAGGCCTCAAACCCAGGACACTGTGCACTGCAGTCACAGTACTGAACCACTAAACCATGACAGTATTTCACTGGTCAGCCTGCATGAAGAAATGTTGATAAGTCTATGCAAAGTGTCTCATGGAAACCCTGCAGGCACAGCATAAACCCTGTTGAGTTATGACACAAAGGTGAGCCCTGCAGTAAAAATATAACTTGATTTTCAACACACATATAGTATAAATGTTAATATTGGGCGTGTTCACACAAGTTAACAAATGTAGTGGACTTCAGACAGCAACATACTGAAAGGTCACACTGGGCATGCTCACACATTTGAATAAATGAGACAAATGTCAGGCAACAAAATACTGAAAGGCCAAACTGGGCATGCTCACACACTTAGGCCATGTCTGAGTACAGCAGTGGGCCACACATATCTGGCAGTTGCATGTGTTAACCCAGGAACCTCTGACTATTCACCAATCCTGCCTTGTGCACACAGTTATATGACAACAGACACATATATAATATATTGGAACCCTGTCATAATCAAATATGTATTACAGATATTTAGGTTGTTCATAGAAAGTGGGAAAGCAAAGAAGATAAAAAACCTGCAATCAGTATCATCAAAAAACAATGTGCACTCCAAACATTATCATAGGTTCATAGGTTCATAGGTTGATACTAGGCTATCTGCCATAGGGCATTCAGAAGCCTAGCCAGAGTGTGTTTGGCTTTTGCCACCCTTTTAGATTAGTAGACTGTGCCTTTGAATAGTAGGTCACAGGAGATAGCCTTCTTATGGTTAGTTTATTGTGGCTCTGTCTAGCAGGGACCCAGAAGAGATCCCGGGGTAAATGTACGATCTCCCATCCACTCGTCAATATTTCCCTTGAAGAGGATCAGTGAGGGGCTCTGCATAACTTGGACTGGGATTTTGTTCCAGAGTGAGGGGAGCATCTGGGATATGAATCTGTCCCTCCAGCATGTCCTATTTATTTCTGTGCTGAGGTTTAAGTCCCTGGAGTGTGTAGCTCTAAGGGATTCAGATATCCTGAGGTGGAGCATGTCCATTAATTCTGGGTTGGACATGGCTTTGTATGTCAGGCACAGATCGCCTCTGAGTAGGCTGTAAGCAACTGAGTAGAGCTGGAGTTTCTTTAGCCGAACTGCGTAGGGCATCTGTTTGAGTCCCTTGATCCACTTGGTGAGGTACTTTTGGGGTCATTACAGTTGCTGCAGGTATCGGGTAAGGTACATCCCAAATGGGGCATTGTATTCAATTATGGGCCTGATGAGTAGAGGGGCACAGTGACCTCTCTTGATGTAGATGTGAAACCTTTTGGGATAAGGTGGGCTATATAGAAGGTCTTTCTAACCACTTTGGCAATGTGATTGTCAAAGGAGAGATTACTATCTACTTGGGTCCCCAAATCCATAATTACTTCTTCCGTACTTAATGGATTACCACCTATGTGGTAATTTGTGGGCACTTTGTTTTTCCCAAAGGGGATGACTATGCATTTTATGGCATTTAGCTTTAGGCCATGGTTCTGGCACCACATAATCCATCTCTGTGAGACCCTTTTGGAGGATGCTTATGTCAGCCGGAGAGTCGATTATGGCACCCAGTTTCCATTCATCTGTGAACTTGGTCAGCCATAGTCCTCCCATGTTAGCCTGCACCTCAGAGAAATGTATACCGAACAAGGGAGGTCCCAGGACTGAGCCTTGTGGGACGCTACTTGTAACTGGTGTAGAGTCTGACATGGCACCTGCAATTCTGACCATGTGGGTGCTATCCCTGAGCCAGTTTGCAACCCATCTTGTGACATATGGGTTGATATCTAAGCTGGTGAGCTTATTTGAGATGCCTGAGTGGGGTATTGTGTCAAAGGCTTTTGCGAGGTCCAGGTAGGCTGTGTGGACTACCTTCCCTTCATCTATGGCCTTGGTGACTGTTTCAAAGAAGTCGACCAGGTTCAAGAGGCAAGATCTGCCCTTAACAAAGCCGAATTGGGTAGGATCCAGTGTCTGGAGGTTCCTGATGTCTTTGTTTATGAGTTCCATGATGATACGCTCCATAGCTTTGCAGACCAGGCTAGACAGGCTTATAGGACAATAGTTTCCGGGGTCCATTGTGGCATCACCTTTGTGGAGCGGGACCACTGTTGCTGTACATCATTCCTTGGGTACATATCCTGTAGTAAGTCTGAGACTGAACAGTGACTTTATGTTTGGGTTAAGTTCTTCATGAAGCTCGGTAAGATGCAGCACGGGACACCCTACGGTCCCATTGATGCAGTGTTTTTTGCTTTGGAGAGAGCAGCTCTCACCTGTTCATCTGTGATGTCAGGGAGGCTACACTCTGTTGGAATGGACATTTGCTCTTTTTGGGGGGATGGGGGGAGAAATTTGCACTGAACCTGTCTGCCAGGATGTTGGCAATGTCTGTGGGTTCAGTGTATTTTTTGTCATTTTGCACTAACTCAGAGCATATCTGGGAGTTGCCACCCAGGTTCCTGACATATCTAAAGAAGGCCTTGTGATTGTCTCTAGTGTCTTGTGCAATTTTTCTTTCGAAGCTGTCCTTAGATGATTTTATGAGGGATCGTAGCTTCTTGCTAGTACTGATCAGAGATGCCTTCCCTTTTTTGGGATTTTGCTCTGTCATGTAGTAGCTTCTTCCTTTTGTTGTATAGCTTATTTATGGCCTGGGTCCACCAGACAGGTGTCCTGCCTTTGGAGGAGTGAGTCTTGGTTTTATTTGGGATAGCATTATCCATGCATTCCTGTAGGTGTCCATAGAATGCGTCTGTAAAGGATTCTGCGGTTTGAGCCGTATTTTCCACTGGCCTGGGGGCTTTGAAGGATACCACCTCGGTTTTGAGAAGTGTGAAGTTTACTTTTGAGAAGTTCTTCACTGAGATTACCTTGGCTGGGGGTGGGGACGGGATATGGATGTCCAGTTAGAGAAATGTATGGTCTGACCTTACCAATGAGGGGTATACCTCTGGTGTGGAACATAGAGTCCCCATGTTGGTGATGACCAGGTCCAATATGATTTCCCCTCTTGTGGGGGTGGTGACCAGTTGTTCCATAGCATTTGAGTTTATAAATTCTAGGAACCATTGGGCGAGGGTGTTGGGGCTTGAGTAGTATTCCCAGTCAATGTTTGGGTAGTTGAAGTCACCCAATATAATGGTGTTTGGAGAGACCTTCATATTCTCCAGTGTTCTCAGGAAAGCTGAGTGGGGTTCCTGAGTTTGGGAGGGTGGTCTGTAGCAGGCTACAAACTGAAAGGCAGTTTTGACCACTGTTAGTTGCACATAGATGGTCTCCGATACTTTGTGCAGTGCTACTAACCTGGAGGTGTGGGTATCTGTGGTGTATATGGATAATCCCCCTCCTTTTGTGGTTCGGTCCGAGTGTTGTGTCCGAAAAGCATGGTATGAAGTATAAACTGGTAGTGCTGTGGTGCTTTTGGGAGCCTTGAACCAGGTTTCTGTTACTGCACAGATATCGATATTCTCCATACTGAGGAAAGCCTTGAGTGCGTGCATTTTGAGGTTAGACTTCTGGCGTTGAGCAGCATTACCCTTAGTTTCTTTTTCCTTGTATTGTCTATGGAGGTGGGTTTGTCTTTTGAGCCTTGCCTAAAAAGGCACTATGGGGGTGGCAAGAGCCTTAGCCAGTATTCGAAAAACCAGGGGTGACAGGTGCAAGCCGTCCCTAGCGAAGCAACGTGGCTTGTCGAGCATGTCATCCCAGGCTGACAGACACTGGATCCCCTTTGAATGACACCAATACATTAGCCAACTGTTAAAATTGATCATTTTGTCTTTATACTGTGGCATCATTCTTATCAGCGGTGGTGGTGCTGTGGTAGTGTTGTCGCCTCCCAGTAAAACACTGTCTGGTTCGATTCTCAGCTAGAGTGTCTTCTGCGTGGAGACATGCATGAATGGGTGTACCTTCATTGAAGGTTGTGCATCAGGGCTGGTAACTCGGCATGTAAAAATCAACTACCAATCATTAGTGGACCGGAGTTCTGCAGTGGCGACCCCTAACCGGGAAAAGCCGAAAGACGCCACAGCAGCAACTGTGGCATCATTCTTGGTGAGGGTAAGATGCTACACAAGGTCAGGGTCATACTGGTCTGGTTTACATGATCAGAGAGCTTCTCTATGTCTCTTTTCATGTAGTCCAGGGAGGAACGTCTCAGGTCATTCACACCAGCATGGACAATGACAAAGTCATATTTGTACTTGCTTTGGAGTGACCTGAGTGCATGTATTATGTGGCGGATCCTGGCACCTGACAGACAGCTTACAGTGACCTTCTTCTTGTTCAGCCTTGTGAGTGGGATGTCAGTGTGTCTGACAATAGAGTCACCTATTACAAGTGTATTAGGTGTGTTGTTTAGCCTTAAGGGCAATGACTGTGTGGCACACTGACTTTGTGAACTATGTGATATGTGGTATTGTTGTGGGGTAGTAGTTGTTTGGGTGTCTGCTTTGGAGATCTCTGTTGCTTAGGCAAATTTTTAGTTAGAGCCTCAGAGTATGTTTTTGTGTGTTTATGTGTTTGGTTTACTGTTGCTATAGGTCTATGTGAGACTGATTTGTGGTGTGTGTGGTTACCTTCTCCTCCTGATAGACTATGCAGTCATGGGTCGAGAGAGCTCAGCCTCCAGTTTGGCTATATAGTTACATCTCTCACATATATCTGAGTTTGTTGGGAGGAGGAGAGGGTTGTCTGTGTAAAAGAGTGTAACAGGGGTTTAGTGCTTAAGTATGTTGGTGTTTTGGAAAAATTATCTGCGAAGGTGTCCAGACAGAACCATGACACTTCCTGCAGCTATGTCATAAATAGCAATGTACACTCATATATGTCCTGAGTCAGGGCCAACTGTAAATGACTGACAATGCCAACATCCTGTCAGACAGGCCCATACATACATACCCACCTCCCACTGACAAAAGGCCCTATCATCATACCAGGAGATATCACATGTAGAATGGGTAAACAGCTCCTTCCAAAGCTGAAAACATGGCATCAGTTGGATTACATTGTTTCCCTATATGTGTTATAAGTGAACTGCAGAACAAACAGACCCTGCAACTGAACAGTCTGTTGAGCCTCACCCTCACTACAGGATATGAAACTGTTGAATGGGTTACAGCAACATATGGCACACTCCACAAGTGTTGGTGCACAGCAGACCATGGGAACTATAGTCTTATAAGCCTATGAAGTCTGATCTGCAAGGCCATGGAGTCCATTATGACAACCCTACCAACTTTGGTTTGGTCATGGGCAGATCATGGTTCCCAAACCTGCTAGACTGTTTGCAAGGCAGCCATCCAGGACATACATCACTGAAATGAGCTACACATGTCCCACATAGACTTTGAAGTGCCCTTTTCCAACATCCCAGACACACGTCGTATCCACAAAATCAACAATATGTGCATAAATATGTATTGTCATATGATGGATTGGCAACTGGTCCACAGATAGATCACACAGGCTAAGAATTGTGGAGTCCTGTTCAAGCTGTTAACACCTGCTGTCCCCCATGGCTCAGTCCTGGGACTGCATAAAACAAAGTGCACACACATTACCATGACTAGTCTGATGATGTCAGCATCCTACAAATATAGCAGGAGAAATAAAAACACTCAGTAAAGCATATAGCGTGTCATGTTAATGCATATCTCTCTAGTGTCATAACATAGTTAGGTAGGGGCTTGAATCCTGCAGTTGCTGAGTGCGTGTGTGGGGGTGTATGTTTGTGTGTAATTTCCTTTGAGAGGAGTGCCCTTTTTGGAGACTAGGAAAACACCTTAAAAGAGGTAAATTCCTCTTTGGCAAGTCTGATGATGTCAGCATCCCACAAATACAGCAGTGGAAATAAAAACTACCAGTAAAGCATATAGCGTGTCATGTTAATGCATATTTCTGTAGTATCATAACATAGTTAGGTAGGGGTTTGAATCCTGCAATTGTTGAGTGTGTGTGTGTGTGTGTGACACTGTTGGTCAATGTGTTGTGGGTTTTGCTTTTACTACTGTATGACATATCAGTAAAACAACAGTATGTGCACTGCACACTTCAGGTATCTGTGTGGCAAATACATATATGTACATGTGACCTCAATTAGTTCACAGGTGTGAAGCCTGCTTTCTACATGAATACATCTGTTACCTTTGACAGATTGTGCTGCTGCTTCTCAGACCTTAGGTCACGTATATATATGTGTGACAAGGCCAGCCACAGTAGTGATCTGTGGCCTAGGTCATCTGTGTCACACACACCCATGACAATTTCTATAGAATAGTGTGAGTGAGGGTTCATGCCTGGGGTATATTTCAGACATGTTCAAACACAACAAAGTCTGTCAATAATGGACATTCATTATAGGTGTACAACTTCATGGATATGCATACAGACCCCTTATTGCTTATGTGATACATTGAGGGACTTCAGAATACCTTTGGAAATGTGAATAGCAAAGGACAGATGACATAACATGTGGCTGTATGTACGCATCGGTACCCCTTCTACATGTTGCGGGATACTACCTATGTGGTACTGCTGGGATACTATGTTTAGTAAATGTGGATGACTATGCTATATTTGGCTTATAGCTTTACAGCATGGGTTAGTCAACAGGTATCTGTCTGTATGCCACTGTATGCATTACCAGGTGTGAACAGACATATCCCTAGTGTGTTTGCTTGTACCTAAGAGGGCTACATGCCAAACAGGAGTGGTCCCAGGAATGGGTGGCGGTCAATACCACTGCTTACTGGTATAGTATAGTACCAGAAGGATCCAAATGCTACTGTGTTTCCTACATCTGTGTGTCAGTTGTCAAGACATCATCTAATGATTGGTTATAGTCAGGCTGTTGAGGTTGTGTATACTACCAGAATGCAAACCAATGATCAATATTAAAAGTATCACCCACAGCATAGTGTCAAACCATGTCATACACACATGTGTACCCAAGTTAAAACATATGTGTAGTAAAATGCATACTGGCCACCAATAGAAACTATGAAGTGTTAACACTGTGTAATACAGGGCATGTCACCCTTCCCATGTGTCCACTATGCACGTACATGCAGACAGTGCACCTCCACCATGTTCACAAATATACACCTGCAAATCTGTACTGCACACATCACACACATACTGTCCACTCACCAACACATGCTGCCAGAACTACACACATCAGCCAAGTGGCACATGGGTGGACAATACATTTTTGGAATTAACACTGGTGTAAACAATACTACATTGATAATCATAGCTTTAATGCATCATGCCTGCTCAGATATACCTACAAGGATATCATTACACTTTACTGTTGACAACATGCTAACATTGCGACACTGTTATTAAGTCACCCTGTGCATCAGCACCATGTTAGCCTGTTCCTGCATCAATGTTACAGATGACAAGAGGTGGCACCGTTTCATCATATGCCCAGGGTGTGTTGTTGGTTTGCCAGAGCCCGACATTGACCCATCCAATCGACATGTATGTGTGTGTGTGTGTGTGTGTGTGTGTGTGTGTGTGTGTGTGTGTGTGTGTGAGGGACAACAGTACAGCATGGGTCAATGTTGATGTAATGTGTGTGTGTATGTGTTAGCCCTAGGTGTTTGGTTTATGCGTGTGTGTCTGCATGCACACAGTTCCACCATGTGGCTGCCAAATACGGGAGGTTGTGGGACAGCCACAGACTGTACCTGCCAGGCTGTACAGATCACCATCTTTGGCCATGGATACAGTACCTGTGCCTGGCAGGGGTGCCACGGACAGTATTGGGTACTAAGCCAGACTATGTACTATCATCAGAGGCAGAGGGATGTTGACTGGACCCATGTCCCTGCTGGAACTGGCCAGAGCCACATGCACATGGTCTTCTAGGACAGTCTATTGACAGCCCAGCCCCAACATTGCTGGGGCTGGTACTGCCACTACGGGAGTGGCTGTGACTTGGGTGTCATGAGCGATGACTGCTAGCTGATGATGTTGCTGGCATAGGTCCACATCGATGTCTCAGCTGTCCCCCACTGTCCTGGCACATGGAAATGACATTGCAAAGGACATCTAGTGTCTCCCCCCAACATCTATCAATGACCTTGGTGTAATTACGGATGGCACCAGCAAGGTCACGGATGCTGTCATTGATAGTGGCGTTATGGGTCCTCAGCACCCTTAGTCCCTGTCTGGTGTACCGTTCCATACGTGCCTGTGCCTGCATTACAGCCCAAAACATACCTGAGGTTGTAAGACCTGTGGGGTACGTCTGCCAGGGGCATTACGATCAGCAGTGCTCCCACGAGAACCCCTGGACATCTGCCTATGTGGTACCGTTCCAGGAGTCTAGGTATGGCTGCTGTGAGGGGATGCATGTGCCATAGATACCACACTATCCTGGTCAAGGCCTACTGTATGCTGTCCTTCATCTAACGCCATTGATGATGAGGGATGTATTGGCAGTATGAATAGGTGCATAGATGGGGTGGAAAGCTGTGTACTGTCGATTGGCGGACCAATGACAGACCCTGTCAAACCTGCCTGTGCCACAACACATGTATCATCATTTCCACTGTTTGTGGCAGTGACTTCAGGTTTCCTGCTGCACTCAACCAACACAACCTCAGCACCTGTGAGAGGAAGACAGGAAACACACTTTACTATCTGTACATGATGTTAGCAGACATGCACACATGCACACATGAACACATGCACACATGCACACATGCACACATGAACACAAATACACTACTCACTAAAGTTGACACACACACACACACACACACACACACACACACACACACACACACACACACACACACACACACACACACACACACACACACACACACACACACACACACACACAACAGCAATCCAGAACATACTAATTAGTGGTTGATGGTGGAGTACAGTATCACAAGCCGAAGAGTCCTATCACACGTGTCAGCATGCAGGATGTGTGTTGCTCAACAGCATGCAGTGTGAGTGTAGGGAGTCCTTGTTAATAACAGTATACATGTCTTTGATGCATGTGTGCTGTTCAATGATTGGCCTCACCCTGGAACACAGTGTGTACATGGACACAACATTGCTGTGCAAGTATTAAATGCTTTCCAATGTCCTGTGCACCATCACTCATAGGTATACATACCGTGGCCGGATGCACACAACTGTCAGGTGTATAGCAATGAATGCTATGTGTAGTACTGTAGTTACTGTAACTGGATGTAGTGTAGTACCATGAGCCATCATCAGGCAGCATCATGTAGTCACTCACGGCCACTAATGTGTGCCACACTGGCAACTATCTTGCTGTACCTGAACTGCACCACTTTGGCTACATTAACCATTTCACAGGCAGTTGTTTCATGGGTATGTAAGGTGTTCAATAGGGAGCATTGTCTAACATGATTGTGTTGTGTGTTGAAGAGTGTCGCACAGCCCCATGATAGGCCTCTACCCCTCAGGCATAGTATGTGTGCTGTGTGAATGACATTTGGGATACTGGAGTCTGTCCTTACAGCAGGTGTCTAAATATGCCATGTGTATCATATTAACACTTACTGCGTATGACAAAGTGGTGTATGTTGTGTGCATGTGTATTGACTCTGCCTATACAATGTCCACTACAGTGTACCACAATTGTTTGGGATGCTCTGTGTATTGCATGTGTTTGAGGCAGCTACTCATGTTACTGGGATGTGCATAGTCCCACAGAGAACATGCAGAGCATGCATTATGTGTAGGTGTTTTACATGTGTATATGGCCTACAACTCTCCTATGACATGCACATGTTATTTGCTATATTAAATGTAGAACACTCACCAGCATGGGTCTGCTGTCTTGCTGTCACACCAGAGGGACCTACAAGGATATGAGACAGTTTGTCATTGTCAACAACTATGGCATTGCTGATGTGAGTTTGCAATTTTACAGTAATACAACGGGTGACAGTCACAGGCATACAGATTCTATTCCATATTATCAGTATTGCACAACACCAGGCTCCACATCTTCTAAATACACAGTACGCATCTGACATATGCATGCTCTAACAATCAAGCTAACAGTAGTCTACAGATATGCCATGTTACCTGCACGCTCTGAGTCAACTTGCTGGGTGACTCCGGCCTCCATGATGACACATATCTGTTGCAGTGGTTGGCCAGGAGCCACCACGCTGAGGAGCAGCTCTTCCACTCTGGTGAGGGGTGGATGTGATGCTGCACCACCACCTGTGGCAAGCTGTTGTCTGCGGACATCGGAGTCATGCTGCCGGACATGTCTAATTAAATCACTGCAGTGATGGCATACCTGCTCATAAGTCCGGTTATGCATGCCTATGTCATTCACCCGACAGACAATATCTTGCCAGAGTGCAGTGTGCCCATGCTGGTCCTGGCTGGTTCTGGAGAACAGCAATGTGTGATGTTGTAGTAGGGTGGCTAGGATTATTTCCTCCTCTTCAGGGGAATACGCAGGTTTGTGATGGTGAGGCATATCCCTGGAAGACAATAAAGCAATAATTGTGAGCAAGTCATGTGGCACACTTAACATTCTGAAGTACAGACATCACCGAAATGCCATATATAGCAACCTATTGGCTGTCAGTAGATACACACTTTTAATACCACATATCAGTACTCAGCCCACAACTGCCTGACAGTGCCTGGTACATTCTATATATTAAACCATGTCCTGCACAGCAACAAAGTGAAACCAGTATGTAAGACTATACAGCAGTACATGGCACACTGTATGTGACACAATGCACCACCTAGCCACAGGAGGTATATATCAAGCTAATAGATGAAGAAAGATGTCATCAATTGCAATGAATGTAAAGTACAGCTACAGTATTACCAGTATACCACAGTAGTCTTTGATGCCAAACCCCTGCCTAACATATGTGCACAGTTGTTGCTGTAGGTGGCATACTGCTGTACTAGACTATACATGTTGCTAGATACACATGTATACCCTGTAACAAAGATATGATTGATGGCATGGTACAAGCATACTTACACACACGTACCATACATACATACAACACACAAATGTATGCCAACCCAGATGAGCTTTACCTGTGTACCATACAGTACTGTGTGTCACTACTTACAAAACCTTATGCCTGAGGTATGTAATCTGTGAGGACTACAGGGTAGACACAAAACAGTGTTTCCAAGCAATATGAACATACACCATACTGCACTGTTTAGACCTCCAGCTTCAGGTAGTACTACAGTTCATATGGGAGTTGGATTCACCAGCAGTACCACTCACTAAGCATACATGTATTGCTTTAGCCTACAGTGCAACACCACAGTTGACAACAAGGGACTAAGTCACACCGTATGCCATGCTACTTTTTCTGCCCAGCAGTAGCATACACATCTTTTGCTGGGATCACAGCTAGGACACAAACTACCATGACAGAAACAATTTCACACTAAGCTATCACACCTTTACAGACCTTGCACACATTCACCAACACATTCACCATCACACTCAGTCAACTTCACATAGCAATTATTGCACTAAGTACATGTGTGTGTGCTTTGTGTCATGGGTAGGTTATACGCTATTGGCCCTGGGACCTACAGCAGCCTAGCCATACGCTACCCTGGCCTTTGACACACATGTAATTTAATTTCACTTGCCCCTGTCAACCAGAGCCACAGAGGTGATTCCTGGTGTGTATTTCCTATCTCACAAACAATCATCAGGAGTATTTATGACAACTGCTAATGAAGAGCTTTGTTTGCTATTGATAGGTGGTTTGTTCCACAGTATGGCATGTCTCTGAGTTAGGACTCGTTCCCTCCAGCATCTGCTGTTTAGTGAGCTGACAGGGTGTAGGGCCCTACAGCGTGTATCTGGGAGGGAGTTTAATATGTTTACTTGGAGGATGTCCAACAGCTATGGGTGTGACATAGCTCAGTATGTTAGGCAGAGGTCACCGCTGGGTAGGCGCTATGCAACACAGTGTACCTGTGGTTTTGTGAGTCGATCTGCATAGGGCATCTGTTTGAGGCTGGTATTACTCTTTGTGAGGTATGTCTGTGGCCTTTCCAGTTGGTGTAGTTGGCATTGTACTCTCTAATGGGTTTTAAGTGTGATAAGTAGAGGGGAACACTGACCTATATTTCCCTAGATGACACACCTTTTGTGATGGCGTGTACCACGTAGACAGAGTACATGACCAGTGTGGCACTGTGATTATCAAAGAGGGGGGGGCTACTGTCCACCTGTGTCCCATGTTCCCTTATCACACCTTCAGTGTTAGGTAGACTACCACCTATGTGATAGTTAATGGGTACAGTGTTCTGGCAAGAAGGGATGGCACTGCAGTGTCAACACTGAGCTTCAGTCCATACCTTGGTCGCCAGGCACCTGTCACAGTAAGTATGCCCCATGTCTCTCTCTCTCTATCTATATATATATATATATATATATATATATATATATATATATATATATCTACATATCTATATATATATATATATATATATATATATATATATATCTATATCTATATATATATATCTACATATCTATCTATATATATATATATATATATATATATATATACACACCATTATATTGGGCGACTTCAACTACCCAAACATAGACTGGGAGCATTACTCTAGCTCCAACACCCTAGCCCAAAGGTTCCTAGAATTTATAAACTCAAATGCTATGGAACAACTTGTTACCACTCCCACAAGAGGGGAAAACATACTGGACCTGATCATCACAAACATGGGGACTCTGTGCTCCAGACCAGAAGTGTATCCCTCACTGGTAAGATCAGACCAAAAACTAATCTCACTGGATATTCACATCCCGACCCCACCCCTTGCCCAGAAAACCACAGTGAAAAACTTCTCTAAAGCAAATTTCACACTCCTCAAAACTGAGGTGGAATCCTTCAAAGCCCCCAGGCCTGTGGAAAATACGGCCCAGACCACAGAATCCTTTATAAATGCATTCTATGAACACCTTCAGGAATGCATGGATCATGCAATCCCAAATAAAACCAAGACCCAATCCTCCAAAGGCAGACGTCCTGTCTGGTGGACCCCAGCCATAAACAAACTATACAATAGAAGGAGGAAGCTACTAAATGATAGAGCAAAATCCCAAAAAGGGAAGGCATCACTGATCAGTATTAGCAAAAAACTACGGGCACACATAAAATTGTCTAAGGCCAGCTTCGAGAGAAAAATTGCACAGGACACTAAGGATAATCACAAGGCTTTCTTTAGTTATGTTAGGAACCTGGGTGGTAATTCCCAGATATGCTGAGAATTAGTCCAAAATGACAAAAAATACACCGAACCCACAGACATTGTCAACATCCTAGCTGACAGGTTCAGCGCAAACTCCCCACCCCACCAAAAGGGTAAATATCTATCCCAGCAGAGTGCTGCCCCCCTGACATCTCAGATGCTCAGGTAAGAGCCGCCCTCTCCAAAGCAAAAAAACACAGCATCAATGGGACCAGACGGTGTCCCGGCTGCGCCCTACAAGAACTCCAAGAAGAGCTAAACCCAAACATAAAACTACTGTTCAATCTCAGCCTTACTACAGGATATGTGCCCAAAGAGTGGCGTACAGCAACAGTGGTCCCTCTCCATAAAGGTGGTGCCTCAACGGATCCTGAAACTTATCACCCCATAAGCCTGACTAGCTTGGTCTGCAAAGCTATGGAAAGGATCATCATGGACCTCATAAATAAAGATATTGGGGACCTACAAACACTGTATCCTACCCAGTTCGGCTTTGTTAAGGGCAGATCCTGCCTCTTAAACCTGGTTGATTTCTTTGAAACAGTCACCAAGGCCATTGACGAGGGGAAGGTGGTCCACACAGCCTACCTGGACCTCGCAAAAGCCTTCGATACAATACCCCACTCGGGCATTATAGATAAGCTCACCAGCTTAAATATAAACCCCTATGTCACTAGATGGATTGCAAATTGGCTCAAGGGCAGAACCCACATGGTTAGAATTGCTGGAGCCATGTCATACTCCAATCCAGTTACAAGTGGTGTCCCACAAGGCTCAGTCCTGGGACCTCTCTTGTTCGGTATATATTTCTCGGAGATACAGGCCAACACGGAAGGACTGTGGCTGACCAAGTTCGCAGATGACTGCAAACTGGGCACCATAATTGACTCTCCAGCCAACACAAGCATCCTCCAAAAGGGCCTCATAGAAACAGACAACTGGTGCCAGAGCCATGGCCTCAAGCTAAATGCCAAAAAGTGTATAGTCATCCCCTTTGGCAAAAACAAAGTGCCCACAAATTACCACATAGGTGGTAATCCATTAAGTACAGAAGAAGTAATTAGGGACCTGGGGACCCAAGTTGATAGCAATCTCTCATTTGACAACCACGTGGCCAAAGTGGTTAGAAAAACATTTTATATAGCCCACCTAATCATGAAGGGATTCACATCTAGATCAGGGGATGTCATCGTGCCTCTTTACTCATCCCTCATCAGGCCCATAATTGAGTACAATGCCCCTTTTGGGATGTACCTTACCAGACACCTGCAGCAACTGGAAAGACCCCAAAAGTATCTCACCAAGAGGATCAAAGGGCTCAAACAGATGCCATACGCTGCCCGGTTAAATAAACTCCAGCTCTACTCAGTGGCATACCGCCTGTTCAGAGGCAATCTGTGCCTGACATATAAAGCCATGTCCAACCCGAATTAATGGACATGCTGCACCTCAAAAATCCAAATCCCATCGAGCTACGCCGAGAGACTTGAACCTCAGCACTGAAATAAATAGGACATGCTGGAGGGACAGATTCATAACCCAGAGGCTCCCTTCACTCTGGAATAAAATCCCAGTCCAGGTTAGGCAGAGTCCCTCACTGACTCTCTTCAAGAGGAATCTTGATGAGTGGATGGGAGATTGTAGGTTTACCCCGGGTATCACTTCTGTGTCACTGTTAGACAGAGGCACAGTATACTAACCTCGAAAAAGGGCATAGCAAAATAAATTTAAAATGGGTGGCGAAAGCCAAACACATTCTGGCTAGGCTTATAAATGCCCTAGGGCAGATAGCCTAGTATGAACCTATGAACCTATGAACCTATCTATATCTACATATATCTCTATATATATCTATATATCTATATACACACATACATACACACATACATATAAACATCCATTGCTGTACATATGGATGTACATATAGGCACATATGCAGTCCACTATTCATGGTGGGAATATCACTTATGCAACAGTTGTGAGATATACAGTTATATAATAATATTGCACAGTATTGTGCAGACTGCATTGAAGGTGTCCCCAGCCCATGTAGCTTTAGCAGGCCTCACTGGCTGCAACACTGCAAAACTGACGGAGCATACCCACAGCGTTTAACCATCACATGTCATATACCAGCACTGCATGCTATTTTCTTGGCCACACACTACAATCTACATAGAAATATGCACATAACAACCTTCAACAACGTATATATGTACACCCTTCACAAACAGTTGACGTATGTCCCTTGCCCTATGCACATGTACAGATACATTGAGATACGTACTGCTGCCACATATGGATGATTCACAGTATGTAGAGTACTCTTCATAAACATCTACTACATGCCAGCAAATACATATGTGTTACATACCTTTCGTTTGTATTGCTGTGTTTCGTTTGTTTTTCAAGGAAATGTTTTTTTTTTTTTCTCTGTTGCTCTTTCTTTTTCTGTGTTTCTCTGACTGTCTTTGTCTGTGTCTGTGTCTCTGCCTCTGTGTCTGTCTCTGTCTCTGTCTCTCTCTCTCTCTCTCTCTCTCTCTCTCTCTTGCTGCAATGAGATTATTGCATGTGTAGACAGCAAGTACAGCCTGCTTTACTAGGTATCTGCACATGTGCATGTGATGGCCTCTGCACCAATTGGTGCCCACCATTTCCTAATTGCATGCAGCCTGCTGTGTGGTAATTGCAGTACTCACTGTCATAGCAGCCCACTGCTATAAAATGCTAGGTTAGGTAGGCGTAGCCCTTTCAGCTTTCCAAAGTAGGGCCCATGCTTGTTTGCTGTGGACACCGTTGTGTCAATCAGAAGGTTGGTATACTTATCTCTGAAGCTAGGGTTGTAGCCACTGATTTGCATGTTGTACTCAAACCTGAATGTTGTTGCTTCTAGTATACACTTGTCAGTGTAGAATTTTACTCACCCCTCCACATGCTTACACAAGATACATGGGAGTATGTGCTTTCTTTTCTAATTAGACAATTAACTGCCATACAAAAGTAGTTATTACAATGTATTCCTCTGGCACTTGAACTGTTTGTGAACTACTATACTGTAAATATTAATAACCGCACTTCTGAACAGTTTGTTGTTTATTTGTGTTGACATTAGCACAGGCTGATCAAGACATCTGGACACATTTCAGTACTGAGTATGCCTACCTACATCCTTGGTAGAGCCTGAATACACATGTATATTGTTATTTTGGGTAGGGGTGCAGAAGTACAGAAAGCATTATATATTATTGTGTGATGTTTATCTTGGATGACACAATGAAGAAAAACACTCCAAACCACAGAAATATTATCGTAAGCACTTTTGTTTACTCAGAATAGGCAAACTTCATCAGACAAATCACTTCCAATAATAAAATCCTTATATAGAAAAGCTTAATTGACATCACCATAGCAATTAAAACAGACAAAGCATTTAAAAGGGCAATGCCCCAAAAAGTAAATATATATGATAATGCTGATTGTAAACCCTAAAAAGTACCTATTTCACAACATTTTAAATGTGTACAATCTAAGTATAAACTCATATTAATGGTTAGGTGCATATATAAATACAACCATAAATAAAATAGTATTATTTCATTAATGCTTTCATTTTTAAAATGCTTCCAATAGATACGGAATCATTTAAGCCAGGGAAAGCCAAGGCATTCAGTTTTAATTGCCACATTAATTCCTTTTCATCCAGTTTTAATGAAAAAGGCCCACCCCTTGCATTTTCATATACTTTATCAATAACAGTAAATTCAAACCTATGGTTAGGGTGAGTACTAATGTGTTTGGCCAAAGCATTATTTAAATTGAATTTTTCAATGGCATACAAGTGTTCGTAAATTCTATTCTTAAGGGGCCTCTCAGTTTTTCCAACATAAAAGGCATTGCATAAAATACAGGTACTGAGGTAAACCACCCCTCTAGATTTTCAATTGAATTTACCCATTATATTGTATTTCTTGCCTGAGATGCAAAAAGAGTTTCTAACATTAATATGTTTGCACCACTTACAGGCTTCACATTTGAACATACCATTATGAGGTAGATATAGGTTCCCAGTCTGATTCTCCGAAAGGCATTTAATGTTTCTACCTATCCTAAAAAACACTTTTGGATAATCACCAATACATTTTTGGATAGTGTGATCCTCAGTTAGGAAACACCAATTCTTAACAAGAATAGCTCTTACTTTTAGGGCATCCAAAGAAAATGTTGTGGTGAAGCTCAATTTCTCATTAGTCAGATTTAAAAGATTAATCTCATTTAATCCGGCTGTAGAACAAGGGTTCACCTCTCCATGATTTTATGATGTAGGCACCCCAAGATCTGTATAAGAATCATCTAAACCTGTTTCAAGGACCAAAGACTCGGCCATTGCCATATTATTTAGAAGTGGGGTAAACCAACCATTCAACCTTTTCCGGTGAACTTCCTCTATTAGTTCATTCAACCACGCACTAGGGTAGCCATGTTTAATAAACATTTCCCTCAGATTGTCACATTCCTCTAAAAAATCAAATTCTAGGGAAACCATTCTAGCCACCCGAACAAGTTGCCCCTTTACCACAGCCTTTTTCTGGAATTGGGGGCGGCAACTAGTATAATGAAGGAAGGCATTAGAATATGTAGGTTTTCTAAATATTTTTGAAATAAACCTACAATTGGGAACATCTTTAATCAAATTAACATCCAAATAGGATATTTTTTAAGTTTGAAATTCCCAAGTAAATTTCAAAAATTCAGTATACTTTGTAATATCCTGAATAAACAAATCAGCTGAAAGTTAGTCTGCTTTCCAAAGAATAAAAATATCATCCAAAAAATGGGTGTACCAAATTGCTTTTTGTTGAAATTCAACATTCTTAAACAAGAAGTGTTTCTCCCAAAAAGCCATGACTGTATTAGCAAAGGTACCCCCACATGGGGAACCCATGGCAACACCCATTTTTTGTAGATAGAATTCTTGGTCAAACATAAAATAATTATTTTTAAGGACTAGTTCCAGTAAGTAGATAATCAAATCAATGTTGCCACCATCCATTCGTTTCTCCAACAAAAACTCCCTCACCCAATCACAGCCGATGTCTTGTGGTATCACCGTGTATAACTCACGACATCGATCGTGAGGAAGTTTAACTCTTCAGAGAAAGTAAGATTATTGATGCTTTCCAAAAAAGCCCAAAAATCCCTACAAATCTGGGATTCATCACTAAGGGCTAGTTTCAATTTGCTATCAACAAATTTGGCACAGCCATACGTTATGGACTGCCTACCATCTACAATGAGATGAAAAGGGGGGTCCCTAAGATCTTTATGTATTTTAGGCAGCCCAAAAATCACAGGTGTCATTGGATAACTAATACAAAGGTAGTTGTAAATGTCAATATCAATGCTACCGTCAATAAAAAGGTCATTGATAAACCCTTTAAATCGTTGATATGCTCCATTTATTTCATTTCTTGAAACCTTGGCATAAGCTTCACTTAAAAGAAAGGTTCTCATTTTATCAATATATGTTTCATTATTCATGAAAACCAACCAACCACCTTTATCCGGTTTAATAACCCGGATATTAACAAAGCTCAAGGTCTTAAGTGCATCATTCTCATCCTTAGATAGATTACCATTTTGGGTTTTATGGAAAGCCTTGTTACTGAAAGTTGTCCTAAAATCATTAGAACAAACCTTCTCAAACAATAGTATGGAAGGGTGCAATATAGGATTGAACACACTAGCAATGTTAAATTCATTGACAATACTAGAATTATTGCCAAAGAGAACATGCAAATTCAATTTCCTGGTGTAAATTTTCAAATCAACCAAAGTTCTGGCCAAATCCCCCCTAAAAGTGGGCACAAAGCTAAACCCTTTTGCCAAAACTTCAATCAATAAAGGGGAAGGCACAAATGAAGAATAATTATATATTTTAAAATTGTTTGTGCTGTTAACCAAAACTTCAACTGGTGTTTTGAAAAATGTATTGGTGATTATCCAAAAGTGTTTTTTAGGAGAGGTAGAAACATTAAATGCCTTTTGGAGAATCAGACTGCGAACCTATATCTACCTCATAATGGTATGTTCAAATGTGAAGCCTGTAAGTGGTGCAAACATAATAATGTTAGAAACTCTTTTTGCATCTCAGGCAAGAAATACAATATAATGGGTAAATTCAATTGAAAATCTAGAGAGGTGGTTTACCTCAGTACCTGTATTTTATGCAATGCCTTTTATGTTGGCAAAATGGAGAGACCCCTTAAGAATAGAATTTACGAACACTTGTATGCCATTGAAAAATTCAGTTTAAATAATGCTTTGACCAAACACATTAGTACTCATCCTAACCATAGGTTTGAATTTACTGTTATTGATAAAGTATATGAAAATGCAAGGGGTGGGCCTTTTTTATTAAAATTGGGTGAAAAGGAATTAATGTGGCAATTAAAATTGAATGCCTTGGCTTTCCCTGGCTTAAATGATTCCGTATCAATTGGAAGCATTTTAAAAATGAAAGCATTAATGAGATAATGTTATTTTATTTATGGTTGTATTTATATATGCACCTAACCATTAATATTAGTTTATACTTAGATTGTACACATTTAAAATGTTGTGAAATAGGTACTTTTTAGGGTTTACAATCAGCATTATCATATATATTTACTTTTTGGGGCATTGCCCTTTTAACTGTTTTGTCTGTTTTAATTGCTATGGTCATGTCAATTAAGCTTTTCTACATAAGGATTTTATATACTGCGGTGGTGTTGTGGTAGCGTTGTCACCTCACAGTTAGACGTGGCCCGTTCGATTCTCAGTTAGAGCGTCTTCTGTGTGGCGACATGCATGAATGGGCATTCCTTCATTGAAGGTTGTGCGTTAGGCCTGGCAAACCAGCACGTCAAAATCCACTGCCAGTCATTAGCGGACTGGAGTTCCGCTGTGGCAACCCCTAACCGGGAAAAGCCGAAAGAAACAAACAAACAAATTATTGGAAGTGATTTGTCTGATGAAGTTTGCCTATTCTGAGTAAACGAAAGCGCTTACGATAATATTTCTGTGGTTTGGAGTGTTTTTCTTCATTGTGTCATCTGTTGGTTTTTTCTTTGTTTGATGAGTGATGTTTATCTTGCTGATCATACAGGGTTGCTGTGTACCTATTAGTCTAACTAGGCAAGTAGTCTGTCTGTGTAGCTCCCACTTGTGGACATATCCAGATGCTAGCCAGAGGTTAGCCTATTATTCTTTGTCTGTGAACCGCACCGGTCTTTTCTGCACTGGAACAATGGCATTGTCACAGTTGGTTGCTAACAGTACATGGCTACATCCTTTGATATTTCTGTGTTGTACTCCTACATAAGGGTATGCTTGTGGGACTCATTCCAAAGCTATTTGCAAAGTGTGTAACAGCAGACAAGCTGAAATGCCTGTGTGTTTCTGCCTCTGCCAGGCCTCTGATACACTCAGGTATATATTTGAACAGCCTCAGGGAAAGGTACATATAAGTGGGGTACACCTGTAATATATTATAGACATTACGTTGAGACTGTGAGAGAATCAGAGCATATGTATTAATACACCTTTTCTGACATGCATGCAGTGTGTACTATTACTTATTTATTGACATTATTCATTAAGTGTAATTCCCCACTCTTCGGCCTACCGTCAGTACTTTTCAGAGGGATTCTGAGGGACAAAGCTAACATTTGTTTATGAATCAGGGATATCCCTGAAAAGCAGTCACAGTTGGGAAGTATGGCCTCTGCCTATTCAAATATGCCAGTGTTTATCCTGCTCTGATACTGTGTGGAGTTTGTAAAGTGCTACTGTAACATTATTTCCTGCTAGGATGGCTGGTTCTCTTTTTACAGTCATGTCATGCAATTCCACAACAACTGCTGGTAAAGATCCACAGAACAAGATTTGTGTTATGACATTCCTATTTTCCCTTTACATTCACTCATTGTAATGCATGATATATTTATTACAGCACCAACTTGTTGTAAATCTACTGTGGCCTAGTGGTACTGAATGCAGTGTAGTTCCTTCAAGGTCTGGGGTTCGAGACTGATAGAGGTGTTTTATTTTGCTGCTCGGCAGAACAATGGCCCTGCCATACAGAGTGACTAAGGCACTTTTAAGTAGTTGTAAGTGGGTTTGCATGGGTTTGCACAACACTTAGCAATACTTAGCTAAGTGCACACATGCGCACACTCGCTTAAACCCGCTGACTACTGCTTAAAAGTGCTTACTCCCGCGAACCCCCGCGCTAATTTCTTTGAAAGAAAAGAAAATGGGGAGATAAGAAAGTGATGAAAAAGGGGGCACAAAGAGGGAAAGACAGTAGGGAAACAAGCTCGGGATGTGCAGGACGAGTGTAGGGAAGGTCCATAGCTGCCCATTTCTTTACCAGCAACAGCTGTGCATATGCAATAAATTTGGAGTGAAATTTGAAACCTTCTACCCCTGAGAGAGGGGTGAGGACAACAAAGTATGTTGTACTGCCAATTAAAATTATCAGTTTACATGTCCAGCGGACATGTGTGCGAAATGGGCAGCTATGTATGGGGCGTAATTTTTTTGTGGGAACAGATTGCCCTTTTTTTTCAGGTGAGAGTGGAAAGTGAGGTAGAGGAAGTAGGTATATTTGGGGAGGTAGGTTGGGGAGGTAAACAGACAAGACAAACAAGATGCATACAGGGGCAGAGTATGACACATGGGGTGGGTGAACACAAATGTAGCACACGAACATTTCTGGGGAACACATTAACAAGCTACACGTGTGCCAGATTTACCTATGCATGCCAGCCATTAACTGACTACTGAGGACTGTATATATGCTTCACAGCTACTGGCACTTCCATCATCCACTTTATATGGAACTGCCCAACTGTGGGTTGACAGCACTTAATACAACAGTACTATTCATATAATGCAAGGGTACAACAACATGTCAAAGTAAGTGACACAGACACACTCCAAGTATTATACCTTTATTAATACATTACACACTTTTCTACAGGCTCTCTCATTTATTTGATATTACAGTGCATACAGAAGACTTATTCAAGATGTATTATACCTTTATTAATAGGTTACAACACTCTTTTTCAGACTTGCTCACTTATTTTATATAACAGTACATGCAGAGATAATATTCCGGACTTATTTTACCTTTATTAATGGGTTATTACACTCTTTTTCTGGCTCTCTGACTTATTTTATATAACACTACATGCAGTGAAATTATTCAGGGCATTTTATGCCTTTATTATTGGGCTACAACACTTTTTTAAGGCTCTCTCAACTATTTTATATAACAATACATGCAGAATAATTACTAACCTGCCTGGTGGCGCAGCCTTAGCAGCCTATCTGCATAGGCTTGCTGATTCACAGCATGGACACCTGCAGCTGTGAAGTAAATGAAGTGATATTGAGACATACCTATCCATTATATAGACTAAATTAGCATGTCTTACATACTGCATTCCATGGCTACATACTCAGTAGTGGGGCATCTTGCATCCCACGGGCCTCCTGTATCCATTGGTTCAGTAGGTCCTGCTTCCATCTCTTCAGGTCTGCATGGTGGTGATGGACCTGCTCAGCAGTCCGAGGGATGCCTGTGGCACTAGTGAGATCATGAGCTAACCGGTTCCAAGCCTCTGCTTTGTACTCCATCCCTTGGAACTGGCCCTGCAGGAGTCTTGACTCATGACGGTGGACAAGGAGCCAAACCATGCATTTTGACTCCTTGATGCCCCAGCGTTGCGCTCGAAAGCATGTACCCTCTCCAGCACCAGCCATTCTGACTGCAGATGGGAGCTACAATCAATTATGGTGAGTATTCCCGCCTATGGAGCTTAAATATGCCGCATTTCCCGCACATTTTTGTGATCGGCCATTTTTGAAAATTCTCTGCTGACTGCAGACATGCTTAGCAAAGGTTAATCTACCATTTATAAGTATATGTATGTTAACAGTGGCTGTTTATCCTAAGCTGTCATGGCTTAGTGGTTCAGTACTTTGATTATGGTGTACAGTGTCCTGGGTTCAAACCTTGTCATTGCTTTTTATTTTACTACTGTCCAGACAAGCTAGGGGGTGTGGCTGTGTTTAGGCAACTTTGCTCTACGTTGCTCCACGTTGCCCTACGGTGTGCTGGTTGGCATGATGCGCACCTCCGCGCAAACCGATTGCACTGGGTAAAGCGCTATTTAGCTGTGGGCAACTATATTGCGCTGGGTAAAGCGCTATTTAGCTGTGGGCAACTATATTGTGCTGGGTAGCTGTGGGCAAATATATTGCGCTGGGTAAAGCGCTGTTTAGCTGTGGGCAACTATATTGTGCTGGGTAAAGCATTATTTAGCTGTGGGAAACTATATTGTGCTGGGTAAAGCTCTGCTTAAGTACGAGCAATTACATGTCAAGATCCTTCTTATATTTATAAATATACATTTTTTGTTCACTGATACATAGGCCATTTCAATGCTTTTTAGTAAAAGTTTATTCATATATGTCAGGAATTATTTCATATACTAATTTAAAACATAAAATAGAAAGGGGAGTGGTGGGACTCGAACCGTGCATGCCTCCTCTTTGTGCGAAGGCTTTACCACTACACTATTGCTATTTGGCTTAATTTGCATAAACATTCCTTATTATGCTCTTCAATGTCGGAATTGCTACCTGCAGCTTACTAATGGGCACACCCGTGCACACATGTGCAAATACGGGCAGCTATATCGGGAATTTGAAAAAAAAATTAAAAGTTTTACATTTTTATAACTGTACTGGGGGTTTACAATGTGAGGGAGTGTAGTGTTGAGTATGTTGACATTTGAGCGGACCCGCTCCTGTGTGTTGACATTTCACAATTCAGACACTTGCAGGGGTGTGGACCTTTGGACTGCTCGGCAGTCAGACACGCTCCCTGCCTTCCTGCACGGTCCGTGTTAGACTTGGAGTGGAGTCAGCATGCCCTCATGAATATGCATGGCATGCTGATGTCATACCACTCAACTGCAGTCTCCGAGTAAGACTTATTTAGTCTTACATGGAGGATTCGTGAATCCAGGGGATAGTCATTGAGACCAGGTGGATGCATAGCATTTAGCCTAAGTTGCCACATAGTTTCCAAATTTTCCATCTTTAGTTTCAAGTCACCTCCTCTTTCACTACTTTTCACCTTGCCAATGACAAAGAAAATAAACTTTCTAAAGTTAGCACAACATGTACTATGCCTATAGAGTGCATTGTGAGCATATTTGTTTCTGATAGCCCTAACATGTTCAATAATCCTTTCCTTAAGTCTTCGTACAGTTTTGCCCACATAAAAACTGGTGCAGCTGATACAGGTGGAAAAATATACTAACATGTTAGTGTTACAGTTGCACCTTCCCGGGCAGCTCATAGAATGGCTGTAAACAGGTATAGACACATATGGGCCATCATACCCTACAGGTCCCACATTTATACATTCTAGATATAAAAGACTTGCAACTAGAATTCTTCATAATGTCCTTAACATTTCTCCCTCGACTGTAAACTATCCTAGGTCTTGGGCCAAGAATTTCCTAACTTGCATCCTTAAGACCAAAGTGCCATGCATAGTTGATGGCTGAAACAATATCTTGTGAGAGGTGATTGTATCTAAGTACCATTGTAGAGGAACCATCAGACTGTTGTTGGGGTGGTTTTGCTGGTAACCCAGCATGAAGTATAGGTTGGTAAAGGGTATCTCTCTTCTTTAAAACCTCATGTTTAACTGTCAAAATTAATTTTAAAGGGTATCCCCTATCTAAAAACATCCCTACAAGTTGAAACAACTCACATTTAAAAGTATCAGGATTGCTCACCAATCTCGACAGTCTGACCATCTGCACCTTAATAATTCCCTTTTTCTGGTGATAAGGGTGACAACTACTAAAATGGAGCATGTAATTCGAAAAAGTTTCCTTCCTCTGGATACCACTTTCAAGAATCTCCCCAATGAAAATTCAAATGGATGTCTAAATAATTTATCCCACACGCATGCCAAAAGTTGGTGAACCTGACAAAAGTAGTGGTGTTATTTAAAAATTGAAGGAACTCATTGGCCTCTTGTTCAGTTCCTTTCCAGAGAATTAGACTACCATCCAAGAATCTGTTATATAACAGGATCTTGGACATAAATTGAGATGTGAAGATATAATTTACTTCCCAGCATAGAAGTACCAAGTTGGCAAACACAGGAGCACACTTGGCTCCCATGGCCATTCCTGGAATTTCTTGGTAAATTTCCCCTTCAAAGAGCAAAAAATTATTCTTAAGGACCAATTCTTTTAGATCAACCAGTAAGTTAATCCTAAGAATAAAAGCAGGCAGAAGCAAGGCTCCAGTTTCTTCAGCTGCTTTATTACAAGACACACAAGCGCTTTCACCACAAGGCTTCTTCAGGTGTATAAAAAGCAGCACTCAACACACTCATTCTTATACTAAGCATTAGCTAGTCACATGATTAAAAAGAGAATACTCTTAAAGGCACAAAGAACAATTGTATTCAGGCCACAGTAAAATGCATAGTAAAATATATAAAAAACTTAATTGCAAAAACCACATTTCATAAAAGCAATGTTACAAAAAATGCATATTACAAATACACATAAACCACATAAATGTAACAGATTCTACCTACGTAATGGTCTGTTTTTCAGGATGGGTCTCAATGGTACATGGTCATTAAGACCATGTCCTGTGTTGGCTCTTAATCTCACAGTCCATTTAGCCTCCAGGTTCTCAGTTTGAACTCTGGTGTCACCACCCCTCAAGTTCTAATAACATTTACCTAATACCATAAATGTAAAGGTGTGTTGATCATTCGTGTCTTTAATGTGTTTTGCTAAAGCATTGAACACACTACCCTTCTTAATATGGTATAGGTGTTCCCTGATCCTGTCCCTTAATAGTCTATCGGTCTTTCCCACATAGAATTTACTGCATACTTTGCAAGTAGCAAGGTAAACCACATGTGAAGTATCACACCTTGCACTGGTTCTTAGTGTATAAGTTACACCAGTGTCTGGATGTAGAAACTCCATATCTTGATTTATAAATTTACAGAACTGGCACCTAGTGCAAGGTTTAGTCCCTGGTGTATCCTCAGTCCTGATTTGGTCTCTGGGATTGCAAAGTCGTCGCCTTAGCGACTTCTTATTTTTAAAAGTAAACTGTGGATGTGTTCCTATCAGGTTGCTAACTTGTTTATCAGATGTCAAGATATTCCAATGCTTGCCTATGATGTCTGTGTAGTATCTTATATTTCTGGAATAGCTAAAACACATTTTAAGTGGTTGTGAGATTTGTATCTGTTGACCCCCGTTGCATAAATCACTCTCTACCTGTTCAGAGAAATAGGGTCTGGCTCTACTGTGTCTAGAGTTTCTCACTGTCCTAATACTTTGATTGACAAGTTTCTGGTCATAGCCCCTCTCTGTAGTATCTTATATTTCTGGAATAGCTAAAACACATTTTAAGTGGTTGTGAGATTTGTTTCTGTTGACCCCCGTTGCATAAATCACTCTCTACCTGTTCAGAGAAATAGGGTCTGGCTCTACTTTGTCTAGAGTTTCTCACTGTCCTAATACTTTGATTGACAAGTTTCTGGTCATAGCCCCTCTCTGCTAGTTCTATATTTATCTTGTCTAGTTGTTCCACAAAATCTGTTTCTCTAGCATTCAATCTGGAGGCCCTGTAAGCTTGATTCTGTGCAACATTCCAAAAAATGTATTGAGGGTGCATGCTATCTTTTGTTAGTAAACTGTTCACATGACATCCCTTCCTAAACATTTTAGTGCTCAGTGCACCATTAAGTTCTTGTATAATAGAGACATCTAGAAAGCTAACTTCAGTATATGAACAGTTCATGGTGAATTTAAGGAAATGTGTTGAAGCATTAATATAGTCTACAAACATCATTAGCTGTTCTATAGACCCCCCCCATAAAAGGAAGAGGTCATCTACAAACCTGCGAAAAAATAATATGTCATCTTTAAAGTCGCCCACGACCAAATTATCTTGTTCCCATTTGGACATTACAGCATTCACATAACTGTTAGCACATGATGTTCCCATGGCTACCCCGTTGCATTGCCAGTAGACCTTGTCCCTGAACATGAACACATTATTCTCCAGTACCAGACCTAGTAGTAACCGTATTAGGTCCACCATATCTCTATCATACTCCCTGGTTTCAAGCATTAACTGAGTTACACTATTAATCCCAAAATCATTTGGAATAACAGTGAAAAGTGACACCACATCAAGGGTAACTAACAGCATTTGTTGTTTACAGGCAAATCTGTATAAGTCTCTCACAAAATGTTCAGTGTCCTTCAAGATATACGTCAGGATTCACAAAGGCTTGCACGGAGTCTAAGAATAGTGTAAGACTCCATGCAGCCCTCGCGATCCAGAAACAGCCCGAAATTCCGTGTAAGAGACCAGCTAAAACGTCTCTTACACGGAGTGGGCGTGGATATACTAATCACCTCACTTGCAGCCGAAAGGCATGCAAATGAGGTAGATTAGCGATCCAGGAAGCCCAAAGCAGCCCGTGTAAGAGCCGTTTTAGCTGCAGAAATGTACTCAGTTGACAACTGAGTACGTTTCTGCAAAAAACACAATGGAGCCATGTCAGCTCCAAATAAAGGGTGCATATGTGTCAGGCAGCATGCCAATGGCCAAATATGTGGCCATTGGCAAGGTACCCTGATGCAAATATGAGAAATATTTTTTTTTTTCGGCGATCGCCGATGTTTAAATGCAGCGCAGCCCCGCGCAAACGGGCTGCGCTATATAAAACATAAAAATGAAGGTTATAAACCCACAAATGTGGGTTTTATGCAATACATGGATTTACAATGCAGGGACCAGCAGACCAAAAACAACATGGCCACCGTTTAGTGGTTGCTAAGGGGGGAAGCTGAGTCTAAGACATGTAACTAAGCATTAGTAGGCAATCTGATGTAAATGAGTGTTAGGATACTGAATTCCACTGTCACATAGCAAATGAGCACATTCTGAGTAGTGTAAGAGATATATAAGGGGGAGGAATAGAGTAGGAGATAGGTGACATCACAGGGGGGAATGGCAGATAGAAATGCAGTTCATTGGAGGTCAGTGTTACATGACAGATGTCAGACACATATCATGGAAAGAGGAGTGCCACAAGATAAGCATGGGAAAGTCAAGAAATGGAAGGTGTACACTGTTGCTTACACCAAAGTTTCTTGCTGGGCATGCATGCGCACGTGTGTGCGCCATGAAGCGTGAGTAGGGCAGTGTGCGTGCGTGTAAGGCAGACTGAGCATGTGGGAGCCTGTTGGCAGACTTGTAAGACTGTTTGCGCTGGTGTGCTCGCGTTTTGACCCGAATAAGATGATTCTAAACCGTGTAAGCATGTGTGCGCGTGTGTAAGCCACTGTGAGCATGTTTCTGCTGGTATGTGCGTTGCTCCCCCCTGAGGAAACAGAAAGGAAACAGGAAGCAACAGAATTAGTAGGAAGCTAGCAGGGAATACTGCTGGAGCTAGCAGGTGAAAACAATTAGAAGCAGGCAATTACACAGGCAGAATAGTAGCCCAGCCAAGCACTTAAAACTCTACAAACAGCAGTGCAGGATGTTTCTCTCAAGAGACACTGCAAGACAGGAGTAAGCTATTAGAAGTGAAAACTGAAAAAGCTGAACTCAGAGCAGAAATGCTAGGGGCTGCCATAGCTGTCATAAGGAGACATAGGCTACTTGCTGAGGGTGGTGACAATGCAAATGGTGCCAGACAACCCACAGTGAGGAGACGGAGAAGAGTGTACAGGCCCAGGGTCACCTACCATGGGTTACATGAGCTGGAGATAGTGGAGCGCTATAGAGTGGACAGAGACCTCCTGCAGCAAATTGTCGAGCTGTGCAGGCCACGCCTCACACACAGAACCAACAGAGGGGAACCTATCCCAGTGTAAACCAAGGTATGTGTTGGCCTAAGAATACTAGCAACAGGTACCTTCCAGAGACCAACTGGTGATATGATGGGGATATCACAGGCATCAGCCTCCAGGGTACTGCACCAGTTCCTGGATGCCATGTCAGCACATGTCGGTGATCATGTATACTTCCCCAATGCCCGTGAGGTATTGGCCAGCAATATCCGTCTCTTCCAGCAAATAGCGGAATACCCTTTGGTAGTGAGTGCAATAGACTGCACGCACATACGCATCAAAGCACCAGCCAGTGAGTGGGGTAGGGCCTACATTAACCGCAAGGGCTTCCCCTCCATCAACTGCCAGGTCGTGTGTGATGCCCTGGGCATAATAATGAATGTGTGTGCTGGCTACCCTGGGAGCTACCATGATTCCCATATCCGGCATTTGACGCAACTGTACCAGACATTTGCCAATGGGGACATCCCACATGGACACCTACTGGGGAATGCAGGTTATGCACTGGAGCAGTGGCTGATGACACCCATCAGAAACGCACACACACCTGAACAGAAACGCCATAATGAGGTACACGCACAAACATGTAATGTAATAGAGCGTGTGTTTGGGCTGCTCAAGTCATGGTTCCGGTGTCTGGACAAATCTGGTGGAGCCTTGCAGTACTCACCAACTACATGTACCCAGGAGGAGGAACAACCTCAGCCTGCCCCAGGAGGCAGAAGGAGGCGTGCCCAGTATGCCCTGGCAAAGAGGCAACGCATAGCACATACACTGGCTCAGTAGGAACCCTGGGAATGATACCCCTCTCTGACTCACTCATATAATAACAGGGATGCCTAAATGACATAACCTGCTCTCAAACATGTACAGGGAGTGTAGTATGTGCATCAAACAGAGGCAGCCCTGCAGCACCACCTGAGTCATGAATGCCATGTGTTAAGCATTGTAACACCATGTAGTATATGCAAACTTGATGACCCTGACTAACATCCTACCCTCACCAAGTATGATGCCACAATATGATGATGAGATGATCAATTGCAATAATTGGCTGAAGTATTGCTGTTAGTCAAAGGGGATCCAATGTATGCCAGCCTGGGATGACATGCTGAGCATGACATGATGCTCCACCTGCTAGGGGTGGCGTGCACCTATCAGTCCTGGCCATATGGTTACTGGCAAAGGCTGTTGTTACCCACAGTGTGCCTTGAATAGGTAAGGTTCAAAACACAAACCCACCTCCATAGGTATCACAAGGGATAAGAACCTAGATGTAATGCCACCCAATGCCAGAAGTCTAAACAGTAAGATGCATGCAGTCTAAACTCCCCCAGTATGGAGAATGTTGATATCTGTCCTGTAACAGAAAACTGGGTCAAGGCTCACAACAGCACCCTAACACTACCAGGTTACACCTCATACTGTGCTGTACAGCCTCAAAACATGGAACAAGCTACAAAAGGAGGATGACTAGCAATAATTGTCAAGGATGATCACACCCCCATGTTGGTACCACAACAAGAAGCAGCATGGACTAGCCATGGTCAAGTAACAGTGGCTAAAACTGCCTCCCAGTTTATAGCCTGCTACAGACTACCATCCTAACACCAGGAACTGCACTTGGCCTATGTTGGAATACATGAATATATCAAGCCCTCCAAACCACATTATATTGGGTGACTGAAAATACCCAAACATAGATTGGGAGCATTATTTTAGCTCCAACACTGTAGGACAAAAGTGCCTAGAATCCATAAACCAAAATGCCCAGGAACAAAGTACCACTTCCACAAGAGGAGTAAGCATTCTTGATGTGATAATCAGCAACATAGGTACTGGATGGCAAGATGAGAAGTGTATCCCTCACTGGTAAGACCAGACCATAGAGTAATCACACCGGATATACACATCCTGACCACAGTCTCTGGCCAGAAAACCACAGTGAAAAACATGTGTAAAGCAAAAGTTGCACTCCTCCAAACTGATGTGGAATCCATTAAAGGCCCTGTGCAGGTGCAAAATATGGGCCGCACCTCAGCACCTGTTATACAGGCATTCCATGAACCCTGCCAGGAATGCATGGATTATGCAATCCCAGATAAAACCAAGACACAATGCCATACACGCAGGCATCTGGCATGGTGGACTCCAGCCATTACCAAACCATGCAAGAGAATGAGGAAGCTACTACATGATAGAGCAAACATAAAAAGGGAAGTAATCACTGATCAGTAGTATGGCAATAAAATATGTCCACTCATACAATCCACTAAGGCCAGCTACAACAAGTTGAATCTGTGAATCTTGAGGCAATGTTACACCTGTCCCATGTACACAGACAACCCTCACCTCCTCCCAAGAAATACAAATATATGTGAGAGATGCAACCATTTATCCAAACAGGAGGCTGAGCTCTCTCAACTCAGTACTGTCAAAACTAGACAGGAGGAGAAGGTAACCACACACACCACAAACCCAGTCTCACATAGACCTATCACAACTGCAAACCAAAGACATAAACACAGATAAACATTCCTGGAGGCCCTAATTACAAACACACCACATCAACAGAGGCCTCCAAAGCAGACACCCAAGCAACCACTACCTCCAAACATAGCACATGCAACACATAGTACACAAAGCTGGTGTGCCAAACAGTCACAGGCCAGAAGGAGAAACAACATGCCTGATACAGTTGTAATAGGTGACTCCATAGTCAGACACACTGCTGTCCCGCTCACCAGACTGAACAAGGGAAAGGGTACAGTAAGCTGCCTGTAGGCTGCTACAATACGCCACATAACACAAGTACGCAGGTCACCCCAAAGCAAGTAGAAATATGATGCAGTCATTGTCCATGCTGGTGTGAATGACCTGAGATGTACCTCCCCAGACTACATAAAAAGAGACATAGATGAGCTCCCCGATTATGTAGTCCAGGCCGGTATGACACTGACCGTGCAGCATCCTACCCTCACCAAGAATGATGCCACAGTACAAACACAGAATGATCAGCTTTAACAAGTGGCACAATTACTGGTGTCATTCCAAGGGGATCCAATGTCTGTCTGCTTGAGATGTCATGTTTGACAAGCCACACTGCTGTGCCAGGGATGGCTTGCACCTGTTACCCCTGGGCGTCTGGATATTGGATAAGGCTCTTGCCACCTCCATAGAGCCTTTCGTAGGCAAGGCTGAAAAGACTAACCCACCTCCCTAGAAAACATAAGTGGAAAGAAACATAAGGGTAATGCTGCCCAATGCCAGACATGCAAACCTCAACATGCATGCTCCCGAGGCCCTCCCCAGTATGGAGAACATCGATGTCCATGCAGTGACAGAAACCTGCAGCAAGGCTCCTGACAGCACACCAGCACTACCAGGTTATACCTCATATCATGCGTTATGGCCCCAAAACCTGGACCAAAACATAAAAGCAGGGGGAGTATCCATATTCAGCACAGACACCCACACGTCCAGGTAACTTACATTGCACGAAGCATCGGAGACCATCCATGTGCAACTAACCATAGGCAAAACTGCTGTACAGTCTGTAGCATGCTACAGACCACACTCTCACACACAGGAACCCCACTCAGCCATCCTGAAGACACTGGACAGTATGAATGTCTCACCAAATACCAAACAAGGTACTCACAAATTACCACATAGGTGGTAATCCATTATGTATGGAAGGAGTAATCAGGGACCTAGGGACACAAGTGGACAGTAACCTGTCATGTGACACTCACATTGCCAACGTGGCTAGGAAGACTGTCTATATTGGACACCGTATCATGAAAGGATTCACATCTATGTCAACAGAGGTCATTGTGCCCCTATACTGTTCTCTTATCAGACCCATAATCTAGTACAATGCCTCATTTGGGATGTACGTTACCTGACAGCTGCAGCAGTTAGAAAGACCTGAAAGGTACCTCACCAAGAGGATAAAGGGTCGCAAATATTTGTCATATGCTGCCTGGCTGTAGACACCCCAGCTGTATGCAGTCACATACTGCCTGTGCAGAGGCGTTGCATGCCTGTTGTACAAGGCCATGTCCAACACAGGAGTAATGGACATGCTCCATCCCAGAAAACCCAATTCCATTGGAGCTGTGAGAGTGAGAGATGTCAACCTCAACACATAATGAAATAGGATGTGCTGGAGGGACAGATACATAACCCAGAGGCTCCCTACACCCTGAAACGGAATCCCACTCCATGTTAGGCAGAGCCCCTCACTGACTCTCTTCAATAGGAATCTTGCCAAGTGGATGGATGATCGTAGATGTACACTGGGGGTCTTCACTGTGTCACATCCAGACAGAGGCACAGTAAAGTAAATCTTAAATGGCCATAATATTCACATAGCAAGGGGTGGCGAAAGCCACACACACTCTGGCTAGGTTAGAAATGCCCTAAGGCAGATAGCCTAGTATGAACCTATGAACCTATGAAGATACAAATTGTACAGGACACTAAGGATAATCACAAGGGTTTCTTAACTGATGGTAGAAACCTTGTTGGGAATTCACAGATATGCTCTAAATCACTCAAATATTACAAACAACATACCAAACACACACACACATATTGCCAACATCCAACCTGACAGGTGTAGTGCAACCCCCTCCCCCCCCAAAATGCAAAATATCTATCCCAGCAGAGTGCTGGCCCCCTGACATTGCAGATGCTGAGGTAACAGACAGCATCTACAAAGCAAAACACACAGCATCAGTTGTATGAGATGGTGTCCTGGGCTGAGTCCAACATGGACTCCAAGAAGAATAGAATGCCAAATAACACTACTGCTCAATGTCAGCCTTACCACAGGATATGTACACAAAGAGCAGTGTACAACAACAGTGGTCCTTCTCCACAAAGGTGTTGCCTGAATGGATACTGCAAACTACCACCCCAGAATGCTGACAAGCTTGGTCTGCAAAGCTATGGAAAGGATCACCATGTACCTCGGACATAAAGATATTGGGGACCTACTGACACTGGACCCTACCCAGTGTGGCTTTCATAAGTGCAGATCCTGCCCCTTAAACATGTTTGACTCATTTGAAACAGTCATTAAGGTCATTGATGAGGGGAATGTGGTCCACACAGCCTAGCTGGACCTTGCAAAAGGCTTCCATACAATACCCCACATGTTCATTATAGATAAGCTCACCACCTTAAATATAAACCCCTATGTCAGTAGAGGGGTTGCAAACCAGACCAAGGACAGAACTGACATGGTCAGAAATGCTGCAGCCATGTCATACTACAAACCAGATACAACTGGCATCCCATAAGGCTCGGTCCTGGGACCTCCCTTGTTTGGTATATATGTCCCATAGGTACAGGCCAACATGGAAGGACTGTGTCTCAACAAGTTTGCAGAGGACTACAAACTGGACACCATATCTGACCCTCCAGCTGACACAAGCATCCCACAAAAGGGCCACATAGAAACAGACAACTGGTGCCATAGCCATGTCAGCAAGCTAATTGCAGAAAAGTGTATAGTCAACCCCTGTGGATATACAGTAAGTGCCCACCAATTACCATATAGGTGCTAACCCATTAAGTACTTAAGATGTAATAAGAGACCTGGGGACACAAGTTGATAGCTATCTTGCATTGGACAAGCATGTGGCTGTAATGGTTACAGAAACATACCATATACCCACCTAATCATGAAGGTAGTGAGATCTAGATCAGGGGAGGTCATTGTGGCTCTGCAGTCATCCTTCATCAGCGTCACAATTGACTACAATGGCCCCTGTGGGATGTACCTCAGCAGACACCTCCATCAACTAGAAAGACCCCAAAAGTACCTCACCAGGAGTATCAAAGAGCTTGAACAGATGCCATGTGTTGCCTGATTAAACAAACTGCAGCTCCACACACTGCCATACTGCCCGCCCAGAGGCAAGCTGTACCCGATGTGTAAAGCCATGTCCAAGCTGGAATCAATGAACATGCTGCACCTTGTACAATCTGAATGGCAGTGAGCTATGCACATGAGAGACCTGAACCCCAGCACTGACATACATAAGACAAGCTGTACTGAATGATCCATAACACAGAAGCCACCCCCACTCTTGAGTAAACTCCCAGTACAGGTTAGCCAGAGAGTCACCCATCGATTTTCCTCAAGAGGAATCTTGATGAGTGGATGGGAGATGGTAGGTTTACCCTGGGTATCACTGTTATGTCACAGGTAGACAGAGGCACAGTATACTAACCATGACATATGTCATGGCAAACTCCAGTTACAATGTGTGTCGAAGGACAAACGCGCTCTCTGACTAGCATTAGAAATGGCCTAGGGCACATCGCTAGTGTTTGCCAATGTCCACCTATGTTGTGGAATACACTACCAATGTTGGACAAGCCTGGTTTAAGTAGTCCATATCTGAACATAATGCAACATGGTCATATGTGTACAACTGGCCCCTAAACAGTCTGTTGTGCTCATTATGAAAATTTAAAGCAGTGATAGGACTAAAGCCCAGGATACTGTCCACCACAGTGAAAGTACTGAACCAGTACACTATATGGTACTACAGTGTTAGGTCAGTATGAAAGGATGTTGACAACTTTATGCAAAGTATCCCATGCAAACCCTGCAGGCACAGTATAATCCCTGTTGTGTTCAGACACGAAGCAGTTGGCCAGTAAGTACACAACATGACACCCAACATACAACCATAAACGTGAAATATTGTTGAAGTTCACACTCATCCACATATGTGGTGGACTGCAGAGTTCAACATATGGAAAGCTCACACTGGGCATGCTCGCACACTTTGATAAATCAGACATATGTCAGACAACATGCCATGGAAAGGCTGAACTGGGCATGCTCACACACTTAGGCCATATCTCAGTTTAGCAGTTGGCCACACATATCTGGTATTTGTACGTGTCATTCCAGGAACCAACCACATTACAGCAATCTGCCCAGTGCACACAGTTAAATGAGTGAGTGGTCCTGCCATAGCACATGGACTCACAAATTGTAGTGGCTGTAGGGTAATGTTGTAGAGGCCTGAGTAGTTCCCACACACAATATACCTGTACCTGACGTTAACAACTGGAATGGTGTATGTGAACACCTTCATATCTTGGCACTGTTCCCAGGGAAGCAAAGTGTATGTTCCGGATGTGGGAGGGGTGGTCTGAACTGGTTGTGTTGTGTGTTACAGGTCCTGTGGTCACAAAGCATGGTATAAAACATAACCTGCCAGTGCTGATGTGCATATCTGACCCTGAAGTAGGTGGCTGCAAATGCATATATATGCCATCCCCTAAATGACAGGTAGTAATAGATGTACATACCTCTGTATAAATAATGATGTCAGCACCCTATAAATACTGCAGGTGCAGAATAAATGCCCAGTAATTTGGATAGTGTGCTCTGCTAATGCGTCTCCCTCAAGTGTCATAATATAGTTAGGTAGGGGTTTGAATCCTGCAAATGCTCAGTGTGTGTGGGTGAGCGGGGTTGGTGTGTGTGCAATTCTGCGTGAGAGAAATGTCCCTTTTGGCAACTAGGAAAACACACTACAGGATGCACATTCTCCTTTCTAAACACTGATGATGTCAGCACCCTATAGGTACAGCAGGAGAAGGGAAACCTCTCAGTAATGCGAATAGCATGCTCTGCTAATGCGTCCATTTTGAGTGTCATAACATAGTTAGGCAGGCTTTGAATCCTGCAAATGCTCAGTGTGTGTGGAGGGGGGTTAGTGTGCGTGCAATTTTGTATGAAAGAAATGTCCCTTTTGACAACTAGGAGAACACACTACAGGATGCACATTCCCCTTTCTAAACACTGATGATGTCAGCACCCTATAAGTACAGCAGGAGAAGGAGAAAACTCCCAATAATGTGAATAGCGCACTCCGCTAATGCATCTGTCTTGAGTATCATAGCATAATTAAGGAGAGGTTTGAATCCTGCAAGTGTCTGTGTTTGGATGAGGGGGGTTAGTGTGTGTGCAATACTGTGTGAGGGAAGTGTCCCTTTTGGCAACTAGGAGAACACTCTACAGGATGCACATTCCCCTTTCTAAACACTGATGATGTCAGCACCCTATAAGTACAGCAGGAGAAGGAAAACCTCCCAGTAATGGGAATAGCATGCTCTGCTAATGCATTTGTCTCAAGTGTCATAATATAGGTAGGGGTTTGAATCCTGCAAATGGCAAGTGTGTGTGTGGGGGGGGTGGAAGTAGGGTGTGTGCAATTACATCTGTGAGAGGACTGACCCTTTTGGCAACCAGTACAACACACCAGCTGCTGCATATTCCAATCTCTATACAGAGATGATGTCAGCACCCTACAAGTACAGCAGAAGAGGGCAAATCTCCCAGTAATGCAAATAGCATGCTCTGCTACTGCATCTCTCACTACTGTCATAGCACAGTTAGTTATGGCTTTGAATTCCACATGCCACGTGTGTTTTGTCACACAGAATGCCCATGTGTGGGTTGTTGTTCACAATAATGCATGACATTGATTAAACCAGTAATGGCAATGGACACAGATGATGTATGTGTGTGCCAAATACACATATGTACCTGTGACCTTCAATAGTTCCCATGTCTGACGCCTGCCACATGTGAATACATGGTATTTGCACTGGATAACATTATGACTGTGGTCTTCTGTGCGGGTGCTGCATGTGGTATGTGTATATACAGTGTGAGTTGTATATGGTATCATCCTAGCAGCGGGGATACACATCTGGTCTGGGGCATATAGTCTACATGTTGTTGATGAACAGGTGCTGCATGTTTCACATGTTGTGGAGTGGTAACAAGTTGTTCCATAGCAATGCAGTGACTACATGCTAGGAACCTTTCAGCTAGGGTGTTGTAGCTACAGTAATTCATCAGCATTCAGTAATACTTCAGCATTCTTGGTGAGGTATGATGCCAACCAAGGTCAGGGTCATACCAGCCTGTGCCACATGCTCAGAGAGCCCTTCTATGTTCCCTATCATGTAGCCCAGGAGGTACATCACAGGTCAGCCATAGTGGCATGGACAATGACTGAGTCATATGTGTCCATGCCTCTGACTGACCTGTATGCTTGTGTTATGTGGTGGACCATAGTGCCCCACGGGCATATCACTGTGACCTTCACCTCGTCCAGCCTGGTGAGCGGACCTCACTGTACCGGACAATAAAGGTACCTTACACAACTGTAGCAGGTGTGTTGTCTAGCCGCACAGGCTGTGACTGTTTGGCACACAGCATTTGTGTGCTATGTGTTGCGTGCTGTGTTCTGGCTTAACGTATGCCTGTGTGCCAGCTGCAGAGGTGTGCTGCTCAGGCAGGATGCTATTCTGAGGCTCCACGAATGCCCCAGTGTGTTCATGTGTTTGGATTGCTGTCAGTGTAGGTCTACATCAGACTGGTATTGTAGTCACTGTAGTATTTCATGCCACCTGACAGGTTATGCCAGTACTGGGTTCAGAGTGCTTAGTCCCCAGTTTGGCTATGTGGTTGCATCTCATACATGTGTTGTACGTCCATGTGTAGGGAGGGTTGACTGTGTACATGTGGCAGCTGTGACATTGCCACATGACTCACATATTCCACAACTGTACCATAGAGGTGACTGACAAGTGACCTTTGCACATGCTACCATAGTATTGTGATTGTCATGGTGATTAACAGCACATAGGGCCAATGGGAAACAAGGTTCAGAAGGTGAGTATGTGAGGGTGTAGTGCCTGTGATTAGTTGGCACTGGCATATATGACTGCACACGTGGTCAAATGCCAGGAAAGTCATATGCAATGTGTCACAGGCAACGTACATGCGAACAGGACAAACAGTGACGTTCTGTCAAGTGAGACATGGACATACATATAGTAAGCTATGCAGATGTCACTAGGAGTCCACAGAAGCTCTGTAAATCTGCATTGCATGTGGGATCAGTGTTCCAGGGTAACTGCAAGCAAACATGCATGCAAACAAAGCTACAGTAAGCAGGGCTGCATGTAGTCCATTGTACAACAAACAAGCTGTACCACTTCCAGTAGGTCACAGTGCAAATATGCAGGCACTATACACATGTACATGGAAATACACAGGTCAGATGGCCAGGGTCCAGTCTCAGCGCACACAAGTGTACAGACCATGTACCGTCAGGATGTACAATAACCGGATGGAAACCCAGGTGCTCATACCTGCAGTAATACACATGTCAAATAACAGACACTGAGCCATCACTCAGTGGTTCCATACTTAGTAGGATGTATGCTACCTGTCCTGCCACCACAGTATCCCTGACATTTATGGGGACTCTCCCTCCTGTGAAAGTTAGTTTTGTGTGTTGGGGCTGTCTAGCATTGTATGAGATGTGAGCTTGCAATGCTAGGGTGCTCCTGTGTGTCCTGTACCAGTCGTGTAGTACTCCACACATATCAACATCCTCAAACATCCGTATTGCAGAGTCCAGTGTGGGCAACATGCCACTTGCAGTTTACATGTCCATCATTGCGTATCAATACTTTCATTACCTTATCCCCTGTGCTACCTATGTATGTAGCCTTCTGTTGACATCCTTACCACCAGTATGCCAACATGTGCAGATGATACACTATGGTACTTACCATGGGTGTAGACAACAGTACATGACAATCATACCCTTACTGCATCAGGCATGCTGTGATATACCCACAATTATATCAGCACACAGTACTGTTAACAACATGATCCTATTACTACACGTCTATGTAGTCACCCTGTGCATCAGCAACATGTTAACCTGTACCTGCACTGATGTTACAGATTGCAGGAGGTGGCACAGTTTCATTGTATGTGTGTTGGTGAGGGACAGCAGTACAAGGTGGGGCAATGTTGATGCAGTGTGTGCGTGTATGCGGTAGCCCTAGGTGTTGTCAATTCGCATGTGTGTATGGATGCACACAGTTCCACCTCATGGCTGCCAGATACTGGTGTTTGTGGACAGCCACAAACTGTACCTGCCAGGTCATACAGATCAGTGTCTCTGGCCACGGACACGGTACCTGTGCCTTGCAGGGGTGCTACGGACCGTATCCGGTACCAATCCAGACTGGGTACTGTCATCAGAAGCAGGTGTTCATTGACTGGACACAGATCCCTGTCGGGCCTGTCCAGAGCCATGTGCACGTGGTCTCCTGGGGCGGTCTGATGACAGCACAGACCCAGCATTGCTGGGGCTGCTGCTGGCACTATGGGGGGGGACGCGGCCCTGTTGTCTGCAATGACTGCCAGCTGCTGCTGTTGCTAGCATACGCCCACGTCAATGCCTCAACCATCCACCATTGCCCTGGCTCATGGACATGTAGTTGTGGAACCGATCTAATATGTCCCCACAACGTCTGTCTATGACATCGGTGAAATTATGGATGGCAGCCGCAATGTCACGCATACTGTCAGTCATGGCTGTGCGACATGCTGTCAGCTCCCTCAGACCCTGTCTGGTGTACCGTTCCATACGTGACTGTGCCTGCATGACAGCCCGAAACATAGCTGAGGTTGTAAGACCTCTGTGGGCACGTCTGACAGGGGCAGTATGCCCATTGATGCTCCCACGAGAACCCCTGGACATCTGTCTGTGTGGTACCATCTCAGGGCCATGCCCATGGCTGCTGTGTGGGAAGCATGTGCCACAGATACCACATTACCCTGGTCAATGCCCACTGTATCCTGTCCATCACCTAGGGACATTGGTGACAAAGGGTGTATTGGCAGGATGACTGTGCGTGATGTGGTTGACAGCTGTGTGCTGTCAATTGGCTGACCAATGATGGACCCTGGCATACCTTCCTGTGCCATTACACAGATGTCATCATTATCAGTACCCGTGGCACCTGATTCAGGTTCCCTGCTGCATGACACCAGAGCAGCACCAGAACCTGTGGGAGGGAAACAGGAAACACAGTTTACAATGTCTACACAATGTCACCAGTGATGCACACGTGCACACATGCACACATGCACAGGTGCACACATGCACACATGCACAGGTGCACACATGCACACATGCACAGGTGCACACATGCACACATGCACAGGTGCACACATGCACACATGCACACTTGCACACTTGCACACAGTTGCACACAGTTGCACACTTGCACACAGTTGCACACTTGCACACTATTCAGTATGCGAGATATCAACACACAGACACAGACACACCTGCATGCATACACAGAGCACTACTCAGTGAGCCTAATATTACTATTACTATCAAGACTATTAAAGGTATTGTTAATACACACTCACCAGCATGGATAGGCTGCATTGCTGTTACACCGGAGGTACCTGCAGAAGTGAGGAAATTAATGTCAGTGGGCACAACTGTGCCATTGTTACTGAGTATGATACAGGTCAGTAGTACAACAGTCGCCTTTCACAGGTCAGCTGCTGATATTGAGAATATCACACTTGCACATTAAATACTATGATGACAGCTACAAACCAAGGACACACCTTACACATGCATTAACTACCAGTGTACACAACAGTCAACTATACATATGGCATATTACCTGCATGCTCGTAGTCTTGCTGCTGTGTGGCTCCAGCCTCCATCATAATGCAGGTCTGCTGCTGTTGTTGTTGTTGGCGGGCTGGAGCCACAACACTTATGAGTAGTCCCTCCAGTCTGGTGAGTGGGGGGGGGTGTAGCCACCCCACCACCTGTGGCAACCTGTTGCTTGTGGATATCCGATGCACGCTGATGGACATTTCTGATTAAATCACTGCAGTGATGTCGTACCTGCTCATATGTCCTATTATGCGTGCCTGTGTCATTTACCCGATGGACCAGGTCTTGCCACAGTGCAGCCCTCTCCTGCTGATTCTGGCTGGTGCGGGAAAAGAGTATTGCATAATCCCGCACCAGGCTCTGGTGTATTTCCTCATCCTCAGCTGCAGAGTACTCTGGATTGCGCTGGTGAGCCATGGTCCTGAAAAAGAAAATAACATGATATCAGCAAAATATGTCAGCAGAATTTGGCACACATACTACACATGCTACTCGACTGTTGTGATACAACATATCTCACATATATAGCATCTGTCTGTCTATTGGTGGATACACATGTAAATGGCCAGGTATCAGTGCTCAGCCAACAACTGTGCAACAGTACCTGGCACACTCCATACAACATACTACCAAACCCCAGCAGTCAGATCACTGATTCAGGTCCAAAGCACCTCCTCACTCTGGGGGTTTGTATCGAGGTACTGTATGGGGTACGTCATCAACTACTGTGAGCTGACCACAAACTAATTGCCCTGGATATACATACCCCACCTCCTCCACCAGCACAAATGACTACAGTGAATAACATTTCAAATGCAAACTTTACACTTCGTAACACTGACATGGTATCCTTTAAGCCCACTGGGCCAGTGGAAGACACAACCCACAATGCTGACCCCTTCACAAATGATTTCTATGGACATCTTCGAGAATGCATGGATCATGCAATCCCATATAAGACCAAGACACTCTCCACAAAGGGAAAGCATCCTGTCTGGAGGACCCCAGCCATAGACAGATTGTATAACAAAAGATGGAAGCTACTGCAAGACAGAGCATAATTCCATAAAGGGAAGGCATGTCTGATCAGCACTAGTAAGGAGCTATTTTCTCTCATACAAACATCCATGGGCAACTTTGAGAGGGAAATCAATGGGGACACTACAGATAACCACAAGGCCTTCTTCAGTTATGTTAGCAACCTGGTCAGAAACCCTCCAATATGCTCATAGTTAGTACACAACAACAAGTAATTCACTGAACCCACAGATATTGGCAACATTGTGGCAGACAGGTTCAGTGCAGGTTTCCCCCCTCCCTCTCCCCCAAACTAAGACATACTTATCCCAGCTGACTGTAAACTCCCTGTCATCACAGATGTCCAGGGGAGAGCCGCCCTCAGAAAAGCAGAAAACACAACATGAATGGGACCTGATGATATCCCCGGTTGCATGCTACATGAACTCCAAGAGGAGCTAAACACACATATAGAAGTGCTATGTAACACTAGCCTGACTACAGGATATGTACCTGTACACTGGCGTACAGCAGCAGTGGTCCACTCCACGAAGGAGGCACCTCTACATACCAATACAATACAACACAATACAATACATTACAATACAATACAATACAATATGCTATTGCCCCTGGGACTACAGCAGCATACTGTTCTGCTACCCTGACCATTGTGACACATGTGATGTGATGGTACCTGCTCCTGTCAAACAGTTACACAGGGTGACTCATATGGCATATTACCTATCTGACTAACATTCAGCAGGGGTATGTGTGACATGTATTGATGGGGAGTCTTGCTTCTTAATGCTGTGTGGTTTATTGCAGGGTATGTCTTATCTGTGGGTAGGAACCTGTACCTCTGCCATGTGCTCTCTACTGCAGTGTCACACAAGACACACAGCAGTCATTTAGGTTGTGGATGGTGTGAGGTGTTACTATGGTTGTTGGACATCTGTCATGGGTGTGACTTAAGTATGTAAATCCAGGAGTGGTAACCTCTATGTGGGTAGTATGTGTGTACTCTGTGGTGTTGTCAGTCACTGTGCATTGGTAATGTGTTTGAGTGCATTGTCACAGTGTTGTACATGTCACTGTGTCCTTCTCCATATCTGTAGCTGTCATGTGAGGTACATACTGTGGCAGCCATTGTGTGGTGTGGAGGGGTACACTGACCTACATGTCCATAGCTGACACACCATGTCTGCTGACACATACCATGTGCAGGTATTCCAAGAATAGTGTGCCACTGTGAATATCATTGGGGGGACTATTGTACACATTTATGACCCTGTTCACCCCTGACACATGCAGTGGTGGGCAGCCAATCACATATCTGGTGGTTACTGGTGTAGGTGATTTGAAATGGGGTATGGTACTCCAGTTTTGACACTGGTGTTCACTCCATGCCTTTGTCACCAGGCACCTGTTGCAATACATCTGTACACATGTGCCTCACTCAGAATATATATATATATATATATATATATACATCTCTCTCTCTCTCTCTCTCTATATATATATATATATGTATATATACATATTTATATATCTATATGTATATATATATATATATATATATATATATATATATATATATGTCTATATATATATATATATATGTCTGTATACATATACACATATATATATGGATGTACATATATTTCTATAGATATGGAGAGGGGAGGGTGTGTGACAGAGAGGGGGTGAGAGTGACAGAGGGGGTGGGACAGGTGGAGTGTGAGATTGTCATATACAGTCATATCTGTAGATAGTCAGATCTGTCTGTCTATGTATATGTATCTACATATATCTATATCTGTATGTGTGTATTACATATATATGTTTGCACATATTTTATCTATCTACATCTGTCTATGTATTCCTACATCCCTCTCTATGTATGTATACATATATGCATATTATATATATATATATATATATATATATATATATATATATATATATATATATATATATATATATATATATATATATACATACATACATATATTGACATACATACGTATCCATATGATAGATAGGTATATCAACATGTCTGTTTACAAAACTGTATACACACACTAACATACTGATAAACATACATAACTGTGAAACCTACTTTGTACATTGCACTACAACCTACATTCAACCTACATTGATATGTGCACATAGATGCCCTCACATACATATGTATGTACAGCCTTCACTGATAGTTGCTGTATGTCCCCTGCCCTATGCACATCTTCATATACATATGGATACAGACCAATGACACATATGGAGGGTTCACAGTATGTAGACTTTTAAAGTATTACTTTACATTACCTGTGTTTGTCACAGCTGCTTGTGTTGCCGTCTGGTTTGGTGTCCTGCTGCTCCAGTTGCCAGTTGTCAGCTTTCGAGTGGTTGTTGATAACTGGTTTTGTTTGTGTATGTTTTTCTCTCTCTCTCTCTCTCTCTCTCTGTCTCTCCCTACCTCCACAGGGTGAAATGAAAGTATTGCATGTGTGGACTGGGAGTACAGCATGCTTTTGTAGGTATCTGCATATGTCCATGGGATGGCCTCTGCAACAATTGTTAGCCAGCATTTGCTAATTGCATGCAGCCAGTTGTGTACTGATTGCAGTTCTCACTGTGATTCCAGGACAGTGCTATAAAAAGGTATGTGAGATAGGCATAGCCTTTTCAGAGTTTAAGGGCAGGGACCATGCTGGTATGCTGTGGACACTGTTCTGTGAGTGTAAAGGTTAGTATCCCTCTCATATTTCTGGCTGTGTTGTAGATTAACATTTCTCCATTCATTTCTCCAGTTTCCTGTACTAAGTGTGTATGTACACTGACACCTAAGACTACTACTACTGTTAATGTGGGTGTGTGTGCTTATCTGTGGGACGTAGTGTAACTGGAATATAGCAGCGGCTCTTGCACTTTGTTGCTATGGCTTCAATATTTGCCCTTTACATTCACTACTTTTTTGCCTGCTAGGTGTCTTGACTGTAGTGTGTTGCTGTGGCTTTCCTAATTTTCATGTACATTCACACCTTGGAATGCTTGCTATATCTGCTAGGGTGTTACTGCATGCAGTGTGGTCTGGCCATGGTGTGGGCCTTGACATCTATTAGGGTATTTGAGTATGCTGCTGAGCAGGCCCCAGAGACTCTCAGGTGCATCTTTTATCTGCCTCATGGAATGGTACATATCAGTGGGGTACACCCATTAAATTGTCTGGTATTTTGCAGTTGTGACTGTGGGATAGCATGAGCATATGTATTACCACACTATTTCTGCCGTGCAAGTGGTGCATACTTTCAGTACTTCATAGTTACCATTGCATGTGTTGTAACACCTTTCTGCCTACTGTTTGTACATTTCACAGGGAGTCTGTGGGGCATCCCTGTAACTCAGTCACTGTTGCTAAGTCTAGGCTCTTAACTATTCAAATATGGCAGTGTCAAACCTCTCAAGTGTACAGATATTTGCAGGTTGTCCACATTTTTGCCTCATATTTTGGTCAATATCTCATAAACAGCCTTTTCTGGCAAATCACTGTGGGCTCAAGTCAGACTATAGTGACAAACAGTTCAGTTTCAGACTTCATACCCTTCCAAACATCCAACAAAATGCAGAACCTGTTACTCTCTCAACTGTCTAAGTTTGTTGTAGCATTATTTGGAATGTGTCCCTGTTTTGGCCCTTTGCTCCACATTTTTTATTACTTAGTCCGGATGTGTTCCTGTAAGAGGTTGTGGGGTATGGGCAGTGATTATCCTGCTGTGAGTATGTGTGTGGCTTGCAAGGTGCTACAGTGACATTATTACCTACTAGCTACCAACTAGCATGGCTGTTTCTGTTCACACACTACTATTCTAGAAATCCACTACATTTGACAGTAAATATACATGACGTGCTTTGTATACTACACATCCTATATTCCCTTTACATTCATTCCTACTATTACATGATATATTTATTGTAGCACAATGTTCTTATATAACAGTCATGGCTTAGTGGTAAGTCATGCAGACTACTGTTTCAAAGGTCCTGAGTTCGGGACTGACAGTGGGATTTTATTTTGCTTTTGAGCAGACTACAGGACTTGTCATTCAGAGTGACTAAGGCACTTTTAAGCAGTTGTAACCGGGTTAGCGCTGGTTTGCGTGGAGCTCACGCATGCGCACTGGCATTCAGCTCCGCGCACACCCGCTTACAACTGCTTAAAAGTGCTTACTTGTGCACACCAGCTATTTTCTTTGAAAGAAATGAAAATGGGGAGACAGGAAAGTGGTGAAAAAGGGGTCACAAAGAGGGTAAGACAGTAGGGAAACAAGCTCGGATTTTGCAGGAGGGATGTAGGTAAGGCCCATAGCTGCCCATTTCTTCATCAGCAACAGCTGTGCCTATGTTTGTAATTTGGTGTGACATTTGAAACCTTCCACCCCTGAGAGAGGTGTGTGGACAACAATAGTACTTGTTGTACAGCCAATTGTAATTGACAGTTTCCATGTCCAGCAGACATGTGTGCGAAATGGGCAGCTATGTATGGGGCATAATTTTTTTGTGGGTACAGAGTGCCCTTTTTTTTTTTCAGGTGAGAGTGGTATGTCAGGTACAGGAAGTTGGTATAGCTGGGGAGGTAGGTTGGGTAGGTTAACAGACAAGACAAAAAGACGCATACAGGGGCGGTGTATGACACATGTGGGGGGGGTTATACAATTGACGGGGACGGATGTTTGGATATCTAGAGCCCATGAGCCCACAGATGGCAACAGTGGAACTGATATCACCACCCATGGGCAGTTGCCACTGTGCCTTCACGGCCCAGGACGGGGCTGTGCTGGGGGCTGTGTAGGCCGGGCAGCAGGCACGCCCGTTAGTTGTGCCACATGTGCCTTAAGCTGGTGTAGGGGCCCAAGAACAGCTTCCTGGATTTCCCTATGCACCACAGTCCGGACACTACGGAGGGTGAGTGGTTGTTCTCCTCCGGCCACACTTGCAGAGGGGGGATGAGCCCCATCCCCTGCAGCGCTTCCACCCACAGGTGGCACAGGGCCACCGGAGGAGGGTCCGGCCTGGGCACTACTGCCAGGTGCACTCGCCAGCTGAGGAGGGAGAGGTGGGTCCGCTGGAACCCGCCTTCCCTGTCATCCTATGTTTTGCATTATGTCATGACAGTTTGGGTTAGTAACGTACAATACCATTCACAATTAGTTGTAACAGCATGCATTAGTATTCCCATTAACCAAACACCCAGATATTCAAATCATTGAACAGCAAGCATAACACATGCATATTTTGAACAGCAATACACAGTCCAACAACATGCAGGGTTGATTGATGGCAACAGGCCATCAGGTTTGGATGTATGAACAGGGCAGATACATCAACGTACATGCAAATATGTATGAACCAACAGGACAAATGTCCAGGGGTGTTAATTGTGATTGCACATACCAATTTCACGTGGAATGGATTATATGTGGTTATAGGGTAGGGTGAAGAAAATTTAATTAACAACTTCAAATACCAATACATATGCTGTGCATTTCTAATAGCTGCAGATATATACACACTACAGTTCTGCCTACAGTTTCCTATGTGATAACTACTTCAAGTTGGTGATAGGAATGTTACTGCTACATCAATATACATTTTCATTTTTATTCATACACATTCATATCTGGCTCTGTTCAGCTACATCATCCTGCTACATTTGCTTTATATAGCTATAGACAACTGTGGATGTTTGGTATTTCAGACAACCATACTATCTGCATATTGCAGACTGAGAGCAACATATCCAGATTCTGGGATACACATTCCAGCTGCAGTAACATTTTCATTTGCAGTATACTTTATTTAGGAGTTATTACTCCTTTATTGGTGGATTCATAACTCTTTCTCACACTCTCTCACTTGTTTTATTTTTACAATTCAGGATGGTACTTTATTCTAGGCTTTATTGACATGTTTTACCTGTAGTTATAACAATCCTTTCCAACAGTCTCACTTCTTTCATGTTTCTGTATTTCAACAGGGATATATTTCACATGTGTTTTACTCAGCTTCTGCAGCTGTACTTTTCAGCCTGCTGCAGATTATGTACTATTATATTACAGGTGGGGCATCTTTATTTCAGACTTTATTTCAGACTTGTTTCATTTTTCTGTTTGGATTACAGACTGCATCACACTTTTGTAATCAAGCAATACTTGCAAACCCTCTTACACTGTTACTTGCACATTTTATTACTTAGTGACTACACTGCACTCTTTTGCTAACTGTCATACTTATATATTTATTTACAGTTACAGAGAGAGGATTACTGACCTGCCTGGTGGCACAACCACGACAGCCTATCGCCATAGGCTCTACGGTTCACAGAACGGACACCTGCAGCTGTAATATAAATAAAGTAATATTGGAATACACATCTCCATAATATCAGCTAGGTTAATTTCTTACATAAATAATTACATGTAACTTACTCAGTAGTGGGGCGTTGGGCATTTGCCGGGCCTCCTGGATCCAATGGTTCAGTTGGTCCTGCTTCCATTTCTTCAGGTCCGCATGATGGTGATGGTCCTGCTCACCAGTCCTTGGTATCCCTGTGGCACTGGTGAGATCATGAGCCAACCAGTCCCACGCCTCAGCCCTATATGCTCCCCACAGGACCTGGCCCTGCATGAGTTGGGCCTCATGATTGTGGACAAGGAGCCAAACCATATATTTGGACTCCTCAATGCCCCACCTCTGTGCTCGAAAGCAACTACCCTCACTTACACCTGACATTCTGGCTGCAAGTTGGTTCTACAATCGGTTATGCTGTGTATACCCACCTATGGGGCTTATATATGCCGTTTTTCCCACACTTATCTGTGATTGGCCAATTTGGAATTGTATCAGCTTCACAAAACCTGCTTTGTCATGCTCCTCTTTCTATTCATTCCTATATATATGCTATTACTGCATTTCTAAGAGCAGCTGTCATGGCTTAGTGGTTCAGTATCTTGACTATGGTGCATGGTATCCTGGGTTCGAACCTGGCCACTGCTTTTTATATTTTATGACTATCTACACAGGCTAGGAGGTGTGTCTGTGTAAAGGCAGTTTTGTTACAGCTTGCTCAACGTTGCCCGTCGGTTAGCTTGTTGGTGCGGCGTGCAGCTCCGCGTAAATGGGGTACGCTGGTTTACGCGTCATTTGGCTGTCAGCACGCATATTACGCTCAGCTCAGCTACAGGAACACAGTTTCAGCATGTTAAAATACTGCTCAACCCCGGGCACTCATTTTACACCTGTTAAACCACTGCTCACCTACGGGCAGATGTACTCAACTTGTTAGACTGTAGCTCAGCTATAGGCACATCTGACATTTGTTTTTTTTTTATTATCTCACATTTCTTCACAATATATGGCCCATTTCATTACATTTTACATAAATCTAATTTTATATGTGTACATATATGTCAGGGACTTGTTCCGTGCTTATTTCACAAAAAAAAAATTTGATGTTGTGGGGGCTCGAACCATGACTGCCTGCTATTCAGCCAACGTCTCTACCACTACGCTATTGCTTCTTGGCTTATTTTGCATGTTTAGTTCTTATATGCTTTTCCACTGACTGCTAACTGTGGCTAAGCTACGGGCACACCCGCGCAAACGAGAGCACTCACGGGCAAACATCTTTACAATTTAAAAAAAAATTATAAGATGTTCATTTGTACATTTTATGTTCGTAGTCTGTGGGGGCATGTGTTGTGTTTATTCACATTTACATGGGCTCTGTCATGGGGGTTTACTTTCGGGACTTTTACTCTTCTGGGGGCGTGTCCGTTTGCAGGGCTCGGCCTACGGACACGCCCCCTACTGTCTTCCACGGACCGTGTAAGCCTTAGGTGTGATTCAGCATGCCCTCATGCATATGCATGACATGCTGATGTCACACTGTTTAACTGCAGCCTCCGTGTAAGCCTTGTAACTCTTATACAGAGGCTTCATGAATCCTGCCCATAGTTTAATCAGATTCCTAAGGAATTTCTCCACAAAAATAGAAATGGACTCAGTGCACCTGTTGCTTCCAGCTACAATGGGCCTCATAGGAGGATTTTTCCTATTTTTGTGTACCTTGGGTAATCCTTGAATCACTGGGGTAGTGGGGTTAAATATAAGGAAGTATTTTAATAAATTTTCATCAATGAGACCCATCCTGGCTATTTCCCTTAGCTTGTTGTGTACATATTCAACCATTCTATTAACTTGTGATAAAGTAATAACTTTATAAAATGTGTCATCAGCTAATAAAACAAGCATTCTCCTGTCATAATCTTCCCTATTCAAAATTACAATCTGTCCTCCCTTGTCTGCAGGGCGTATCATGATACATGGATTCGTTTGTAAATTATTTAATGCTGTAAATTCATCCATGGATAAATTGCACTGTCTGCTGCCACTAGGGTGTAATTTTTGTTCATGAAACACTCTATAAACATCATCTAGACATAACTGTTCAAATGCAGAAACCAAAGGATTTAACTTGGGTAAAAAAGAGCTTGGTTTGTTAAACATAAATTCCCCATTTTCACCATTATTAGCATACATAATTTTCAGCATTAAATTGCGTGCAAATAGCTTAATATCAAAAACAATTTCAGTAATGTCAGAGTCAGCAGTCGGGATAAAAGAAAGTCCTTTTTCCAACACATTACATTCATATCTAGATAGAGTATGAGTTGATAAGTTAACTATTAATTTTTGCTGTTCATGAAGGCTTTCTTTATTGTGTATGGACTCACCGTTCCTTCTGGGTGCTTCCTTTTGTTTCTGGTCATACTTCTCCCTCTCTGTTGTCCATGGTTCAAGCCTCCTCTTCCTCGGCTTACAGACCTGTTCCTGGTTGGAAGAGGGAAAATCAGACCTAAAGGTCGTAGGCTTTCTAAAAAAGAAGTATGGATGCCATCATCAAGGTCACATCTATTCAAAGCTTCACCAGTCACTTCTTGATGAACTTGTGCTGTGGTTGTGATAGTTTTCCTTCTTACCACTGTTGTCTCAGTCATCGGCGTGGTGCCACCTAGGTCGCTAGTTATCTGAGCCCTCCCCTCATCCATTTCCTGGATGTCTTCAGGCTCTCGATTAATGGAAGTTGTCGTTGCAGCTGTCCGATTAGCGGGAACCTCAATGATGCTTCCTTGATTGGTTGACTCAACTACAGGGGTTTGAGTATTGTTCCTGTTATTATTGTTAGCCACTTTTGGCCACATAAAGACGTGGCCTCATGAAAAATCTAGACTGTCTCTATATAATTTTTTTAACTTGATTTGTATTAACTTGTGAGAATAGACATGAGCATTCTCAAGCATATCATTTATTGGCTTCACAATCGAGGCAGGGTCATATTTTTTACACAGATCAAGATATTTGTTCTTGATCTGAAGTAGTAATTTTGTTTCTTCTTTTTCAGCAAAGTCAGACAATAGTTTTAAGTAGCCAGCACTGGTCTGTAGATTTAATTTCTGTCATTCACTTAATAGTAAAGGGTCACAGTCCGCTTGAGCATGCATTTTAAGAATTCTCAAACCCCGAGGCACAATGCCTTCAGTAATACAAGTTTGGAGATGAAATTTCTCAAACTGTGTTCTTTTTAGTTTGAGCAAATCTTTTTCTAACAAGAATAATTCACTTTTCAGTGCCACAATGTTTATATTCATGCATTCATCTCCATCTAGAACAAGTTCATTATTCAGTAATGGATTAGCTTTCTCGCTCACCTTAAATATAAATTGATTGACATTGAGTTCAGTCCATGTAATTTTTGAAACAGGATTATACTCCAATTCAATGCTCTCTGTTCCTGTAGGCATTCCTGTGGCCATCTCCCTGGATCCGTCGCAAAATGCAGAACCAAAAATAAGCAAAGCAGAATATAATTCCAACAGTAACCAGGTCCCTCTGCAAAAAAACAAAACAAATCCAAAGAATAAAAGCAGGCAGAGGCAAGGCTCCAGTTTCTTCAGCTGATTTATTACAAGACACACAAGCGCTTTCACCATAAGGCTTCTTCAGGTGTATAAAAAGCAGCACTCAACACACCCATTCTTATACTAAGCATTATCTAGTCACATGATTAAAAAGAGAATACTCTTAAAGGCACAAAGAACAATTGTATTCAGCCCACAGTAAAATGCATAGTAAAATATATAAAAAACTTCATTGCAAAAACCACATTTCAGAAAAGCAATATTACAAAAAATACATATTACAAATACACATAAACCACATAAATGTAACAGATTCTACCTACGTAATGGTCTATGTTTCAGGATGGGTCTCAATGGTACATGGTCATTAAGACCATGTCCTGTGTTAGCTCTTAATCTCACAATCCATTTAGCCTCCAGGTTCTCAGGTTGAACTCTGGTGTCACCACCCCTCAAGTTCTCATAACATTTACCTAATACCATAAATGTAAAGATGTGTTGATCATTCATGTCTTTAATGTGTTTTGCTAAAGCATTGACCACACTGCCCTTCTTAATATGGTATAGGTGTTCCCTGATCCTATCCCTTAATAGTTTATTGGTCTTTCCCACATAGAATTTACTGCATACTTTGCAAGTAGCAAGGTAAACCACATGTGAAGTATCACACCTTGCACTGGTTCTTAGTGTATAAGTTACACCAGTGTCTGGATGCAGAAATTCTATATCTTGATTTATGAATTTACAGAACTGGCACCTAGTGCAAGGTTTAGTCCCTGGTGTATCCTCAGTCCTGATTTGGTATCTGGGATTGCAAAGTCGTCGTCTTAGAGACTTCTTATTTTTAAAAGTAAACTGTGGATGTGTTCCTATCAGGTTGCTAACTTGTTTATCAGATGTCAAGATATTCCAATGCTTGCCTATGATGTCTGTGTAGTATCTTATATTTCTGGAATAGCTAAAACACATTTTAAGTGGTTGTGAGATTTGTTCCTGTTGACCTCTGCTGCATAAATCACTCTCTACCTGTTCAGAGAAATAGGGTCTGGCTCTACTGTGTCTAGAGTTTCTCACTGTCCTAATACTTTGATTGACAAGTTTCTGGTCATAGCCCCTCTCTGCTAGTTCTATATTTATCTTGTCTAGTTGTTCCACAAGATCTGTTTCTCTAGCATTCAATCTAGTGGCCCTGTAAGCTTGATTCTGTGCAACATTCTGAAAAATGTATTGAGGGTGCATGCTATCTTTTCTTAGTAAACTGTTCACATGACATCCCTTCCTAAACATTTTAGTGCTCAGTGCACCATTAAGTTCTTGTATAATAGAGACATCTAGAAAGCTAACTTCAGTATATGAACAGTTCATGGTGAATTTAAGGAAATGTGTTGAAGCATTAATATAGTCTACAAACATCATTAGCTGTTCTATAGACCCCCCCATAAAAGGAAGAGGTCATCTATAAACCTGCGAAAAAATAATATGTCATCTTTAAAGTTGCCCACGACCAAATTATCTTGTTCCCATTTGGACATTACAGCATTCGCATAACTGTTAGCACATGATGTTCCCATGGCTACCCCGTTGCATTGCCAGTAGACCTTGTCCCTGAACATGAACACATTATTCTCCAGTACCAGACCTAGTAGTAACCGTATTAGGTCCACCATATCTCTATCATACTCCCTGGTTTCAAGCATTAACTGAGTTACACTATTAATCCCAAAATCATTTGGAATAACAGTGAAAAGTGACACCACATCAAGGGTAACTAACAGCATTTGTTGTTTACATGCTTGTTGCTCTCTTTCACATGCAAATCTGTATAAGTCTCTCACAAAATGTTCAGTGTCCTTCAAGATATAGTCTGACCGTTTAATCAGATTCCTAAGGAATTTCTCCACAAAAATAGAAATGGACTCAGTGCACCAGTTGCTTCCAGCAGATCTTGGACATAAATTGAGATGTGAAGATATAATTTACTTCCCAGCATAGAAGTACCAAGTTGGCAAACACAGGAGCACACTTGGCTCCCATGGCCATTCCTGCAATTTGTTGGTAAAATTTCCCCTTCAAAGAGCAAAACATTATTCTTAAAGACCAATTCTTTTAGATCAACCAGTAAGTTAATCCTGTTCTTATTGCAATTTTTGCTGTTAACTAAGCTTTCTCTAAAGAAATCATGGCCCTCCTCATGGGGCATGAGAAGGATTTTGAATTCTAACAAAAACAAAATGGTTCAAGATAACTTGGCCACTGATGAGAGAAAAATACTATTTAGTTTAGCCAATAATCATGAGTTACATTTGATGCAACGTGACAAAGGTGGGGGCATGGTCATTATGTCACAGTATGACTATGCATTCAGGATGTCTGAAATTTTAAACGACCAGTCTACTTATACGTGGGCCAGTATCAATGAGATTAACAGGGCCTATTTGAAAATTGATTTATTTTTGTTAGATGCACTATTTCATGGTATGTTAGATGAGGAAGAACACAAGTATCTTTCGGTTCCACATCCTGTTATTCCAGTAATTTTCAGCATACCGAAGACACACAGGTTCATTTCTAACCCCACTTTTAGACCCATTGTGGCTGCTAAGGGATCTAAAACTGAGCCACTGGCAGCTTTTGTGGATTCTTTTATCAAAATAGTTTTGGGGGAATCTGAACATATTTTAAGGGACTCATGGCATTGCTTAGAAAGACTTAGGGGTGTTAATTTATCTGAGCCCTTCATGTTTCTTACCATAGACGTGATACATTTATTTACCACCATACCCCTATGCTCTACCAACAAATTGCAGGAGTGGCCATGGGAGCCAAGTGTGCTCCCATGTTTGCCAACTTGGTACTGCTATACTGTGAAGTAAATTATATCTTATATCTTCACATCTCAATTTATGCCCAAGATCCTGTTATATAACAGATTCTTGGACGATATTCTGATTCTATGGAAAGGGACTGAACAGGATTCCGATGAGTTCCTTCAATTTTTAAATAACACCACTACTTTTTTCAGGTTCTCCAACTTTTGGCTTATGTGTGAGATAGGTTATTTAGACATCCATTTGAATTTTGATGAAGGGATTCTTGAAAGTGGTATCCACAGGAAGGAAACTTTTTCGGATCCCATGTACCATTGTAGTAGTTGTCACCCTTATCACCAGAAGAAGGGAATTATTAAGGGGCAGATGGTCAGACTGTCGAGAGTGGTGAGCAACTCTGATACTTTTAAATGTGAGTTGTTTCAACTTCTAGGGATGTTTTTAGATAGGGGCTACCCCTTAAAACTAATTTTGACAGTTAAACATGAGGTTTTAAAGAAAAGAGATACCCTTTACAAACCTATACTTCGTGCTGGGTTACCAGTAAAACCACCCCAACAACAGTCTGATGGTTCATCTACAATGGTAGAGCAGAACATTGGAGCAGTGATTCCTTTTGGTTTTGGGTGTATTTCCTATTTCCCATCCTCTCATCAAGATTTTTCTTGAAGAGTGCTAATGAGAAACTTTGCTTGACATACATGGGTAGCTTGTTCCAGAGTATGGGAAGTCACTGGGACAGGAATTTATCCCTCCAGCATGTCCTGTTTATTCTGATGACAAGGTTTAGGTCCCTAGAGCATGTAGCTCAGAGGGATTGGATTTCTTTAGGTGTAGCATGTCCAACAGCTCTGGGTTTGACATAGCTTTATATGTTAGGCAAGTGTTATGAATGGTGACACTAGCTTGGATGTACCATCGCTATTTAGGACTGAGGTGGGCTGAAAAGTCATTTATGTTTTGATTCCTTTTGGTTTTGGTTTTTGTTTTGTATATGGAATCTCTGAAGGCTGCTAAATTCTAGCAACTCCCAGTGGAGGGGCGGGAAAAACTGAAAGGATTGACATGCTATCGAACCAGCTATCAGCAGCTATTGAGCTGTTGACACCTCTTGAGCAGCCTTTGCTGACACCATCTCCGTGTTTCAGGGAACCCAAAAATGAAACTGAAATTGAAATATAGAATGGGCGAAAAAAGGGCCCTGGCTTTGGCAACAGTCAGTAGCAGAAATCTCAAACAAGTGGACTGAGGTGGGCTGAAAAGTCATTTATGTTTTGCGCTTTGGTGGACTGAAGAGTCATTATTTATTAAAGCATTTTATGTGGACTAAGGATTTGTGCCTTCTTCGAACTGTTCAGGTTTTGTAGTGTTTGGTTGACATTGGAGCAGTGATTCCTTTTGGTTTTGGTTTTGTTTCGTTTATATGGAATCTGAAGAGGCTACAAATTCTAGGCAAACTCCTCAGTGGAGGGGCGGGGAAACTGAAAGGATTGACATGCTATCGAACCAGCTATCACAGCTTATTGAGCTGCTGACACCTGCGAGCCAGCCTTTGCTGACACCATCTCCTGGTGTTCCCGGGAACCAGGAAATGCTTACTAAATCGAAATATGAGGATGGCGCGAAAGGAGCGCCTTTGGCAACAGTGCGTAGCAGGATTCAGAAATCTCAAACAAGTGTTATGAATGGTGACACTAGCTTGGATGTACCATCGCTATTTAGGACTGAGGTGGGCTGAAAAGTCGTTTATGTTTTGCGCTTTGGTGGACTGAAGAGTCATTATTTATTAAAGCATTTTATGTGGACTAAGGATTTGTGCCTTCTTCGAACTGTTCAGGTTTTGTAGTGTTTGGTTGACATTGGAGCAGTGATTCCTTTTGGTTTTGGTTTTGTTTCGTTTATATGGAATCTGAAGAGGCTACAAATTCTAGGCAAACTCCTCAGTGGAGGGGCGGGGAAACTGAAAGGATTGACATGCTATCGAACCAGCTATCGCAGCTTATTGAGCTGCTGACACCTGCCAGCCAGTCTTTGCTGACACCATCTCCTGGTGTTCCGGGGAACCAGGAAATGCTTACTAAATCGAAATATGAGAATGGCGCGAAAGGAGCGCCTTTGGCAACAGTGCGTAGCAGGATTCAGAAATCTCAAACAAGTGTTATGAATGGTGACACTAGCTTGGATGTACCATCGCTATTTAGGACTGAGGTGGGCTGAAAAGTCATTTATGTTTTGCGCTTTGGTGGACTGAAGAGTCATTATTTATTAAAGCATTTTATGTGGACTAAGGATTTGTGCCTTCTTCGAACTGTTCAGATTTTGTAGAAATAGGAAATACACCCCGGTTATCACTTCTGTGGCTCTGCTCGACAGGGGCACAGGAAAATGACTTTCTTGGGTGGCGTAAGCCAGGGATCCTTGTTAGCTAGGCTTACGTAGGCCCTTGGGCCGATAGCCTAGTATTTACCTATGAACCTATGAACCTATAAAACCTTTGTCCTCATCTGATTGGTCAGGGGAGGAGTTGTAAGATATCTAGCTACCTAGTTCTGTTCAGCTGAGCGCCTAGTGTTGGAAAAGGCAAATGGCTGATAGTGAACTTTTGTAGGTTAGTGACCTGGGTCACAGGGGACAGAACTCTCAAAACCTGTCTGTAAAAACAACCATACAGGTAAGCAAGTATTTAACTGTTTTCACTGCCCAGATAGCTTTAGGCAGGACGAGGGAGATAAAGGCTGTTTAGCGATGTTGAAAGGATTAGTTCAGGCCAAAATATGAGTGTGTGTCTAGGGGAGTACTGACAGAAGGAGTGGGGACAGTACAACCCAGTACATTTGTACTTGCCACTAGAGTGAGGGAAAGCAATGGCAGGGACACAAATTAATTATTTGACTAATTTTGACACATACAGTTACTATTATTGAATGGTCACAGCAGAGAGCAGAAAGGAAGCCTGGCAGGTGAGGGTTGGTATTTCTGTGTCTCTGGGAAAGCTGAGCTGCAGGTAATAGCCTGTTTAAGGTAGGCTTGAGGTATTGCTTTTTAATGGCCACAGCAGAGAGTAGAAAGGAAGCCCGGCAGGTGAGGGTTAGCGTTTCGGTGTTTCTGGAGGAGCTGAGCTGCAGGGGATAGCCTATTTGAGGTAGGCTTGGTGTCAAGCTCATGTTGAGGCTCGTAGTGGGGAGAGTTCTCAGCTGTCCCTGATTTTGCCTTATATTTTTGGTTTTTCCCTCACAGAATTTCTGATTTTCTGGTAACTCACTGAGGATTACATTCAGTTAATAATGCCACTCATTTTGGTTTAATATTTCTTATTGTTCATAAATTGCATGTCGGTGCAAACTATGTTGTTTTATTAACTTTTAATAGAGTTAGAGCTAGATTTAAAATGTATCTGATTTTGCTCCTTTGTCCCTGATTATGTTTGGCTCTGTCCCTGATACTTGAGCAAATAAGTTGAGAGCTCTACTTGTCAGGAATATGCAGAACAAGAGTAACTTGTTTCCCTAGATCTGTTTAATGATTTGTGTTCTAGCCGTACATGGCTCTGCTGCTTTCTAAAGCAGTTAGGTACAAGGTAAAACAAGACTATAAAGGCCTGCACTGATCAACACCGATCAACCTCTATGATAAATAAACATATGCATAGAGCACTGCTTGAGAGCCATTAGGCCTTAAAAGTCCAGTCTTCTAAAACATGTGTGACTCAGAAACAGTCGCATACTATTTACATTTAATAAGTCCAGTCTTCTACTAAAACATGTGTGACTCAGAAACGGTTGCATGCTATTTACATTTAATAAGTCCAGTCTTCTACTAAAACATGTGTGACTCAGAAACAGTCACATACTATTTATATTTAATTAGTCCAGTCTTCTACTGAAACTTGTGTGACTCAGAGTCGTTTACTATTTACATTTAATTAGTCCAGTCTTCTACTGAAACTTGTGTGACTCAGAGTCGTTTACTATTTACATTTAATTAGTCTAGTCTTCTACTGAAACGTGTGTGATTCAGAGTCGTTTACTATTTACATTTAATTAGTCCAGTCTTCTACTGAAATTTGTGTGACTCAGAGTCGTTTACTATAATTAGTCCAGTCTTCTACTGAAACGTGTGACTCAGAAACGGTTGCATACTATTTACATTTAATTAGTCCAGTCTTCTTATTTTTTAAATATCTTTAAATATTACTAAGTACTTGGTAGGGTTTGTTCTTATTAGTTCAATGTTTGCCAGTCATTGGTATTTAAATATGATGTTATTACATTTGCAAATTTATCTGATGAAGCTCTGTGTTCAGTTGGGAATGAAAGCACTAATCAAAAGTGATTTTGCCTTACGTCTACAAGTCTAAGCATGTTGTAGTGTCTTTCGGCTTGTTAGGGGTCGCCACAGCGGAACTCCGGTCCGCTAATGTTTGGTAGTGGAATTTTACGTGCCGAGTTACCAGCCCCCTCGCACAACCTTCGACGAAGGCACACCCATTCGCGCATGCCTCCACACAGAAGACGCTCTAGCTGAGAATCGAATGGGACAACATCTTGCTGTGAGGCAACAATGCTACCACAGCACCACTACCGCGGGTAACAAGTCTAAGCATACATCTAAGCATACATTGTTTTATTTTATGCTTGTCTAGATACATTGCAGTATTTGTTTTATTACAGCTGTCTGCATGATAGTATCATACTTTCTTTCTTAATACATGGGACACATGCTAATTATTGCTTTGATATGGGATTAACTTCATATGAATAAAATAAATATTCATATAACATTACAATTTCAATTGTAGTATGAAGCAAAAGAACATGAAGTTATAGTGCCAGATCCCAATTTCTAGTAGGTCTGTAGATTAAGTGCTCCAGTGGTATGGTATGAGGGTATATTTCTTTCTTTTTTTTTCCTTTTCCCCAGTTACTGTTACTGGGCTTCATAAGACATGAAGCTTTTGTAGTCAGCGTCACTTAATATGAGCTATGATATGGGGGTTGTTATACAGAAGACTAAAACTGCTGTGTTTTATATTATTACATTCAGTGATCACACATATATGAAACATTCTGCCAGTTTCCCTCTAGAGCTTCTACAAAGTCTAAGATTTCCTACACTGTCTTTTCAGGTTTGAAAGGAGATGCTGACCTTGAGTACCTTCTGACTGGAAGTCGAATGGACAAAGTTAAGTCCAGTACATGGAAGAAAGAAAGATTTTACAGACTACAAGATGATTGCAAGACAGTGTGGCATGAGTCATCCAAGCTCCTAAAATCAAGGAAATCACAAATTTGTAAGTGCACAGAAAGTGTGGTGCTTTTAAAATGGCAAAAATGGCAATGTGTAATATGCTAGAACA
>NC_056732.1:1491651389-1491728889 GCF_019279795.1 Protopterus annectens
TTTAGTGGCAACATATGAGCTTTCAAGTATATTTATCTCTTAGTCTTGTACCAAGAGGCTTTGTCTATGCTTAAAATACCCACTTACGGTATTTAAGAGCCCTGGCTTGTTAGTCGAAATATGAACACCCGAGGAAGCATTTGGTGAAAGCGCTTGTGTGTTTTACTACAATAAAAGTTTTAAGATACTGCAGTATGAAGTCTTGCCTGCATTCGTTTTTTTTTCATTGACTGGATTTTGTTGAATACAGGCACCTGGATATTAGTGGTATTTGTTGCTTGCATTATCTATTCAGCTCATTTGAACACTACATCGGACTAATTAAATATTTAATTAGTGCTAAAAAGTATAAGATTCTTAGAGATATCAATGATGTTAGGAACAAATTTTTTTTTTCCTGGCCAGCACCTCAGCAGAGATCAACTTGCCAACAGCAACCACTAGAGTACCCCAGGGGTCTCTGTTGGTCCCACTCTTGTTTGGCATCTACTTCTTAGAAGTCAATGTTAATGTTAAAGATCTCTTGCTCACTAAGTGTGCATATGCCTGTAAATTGGGAGTGATCATCGACCCCCTCCCCATGACACCAACATTCTAGAAGAGAATTTAACACAAACAAATGACTTTTGTCAAAGCTACGGATTAAAACTCAATGTGAGGAAATGCATTATAGGCCTCTTTGAAAGTCATCCACCGTAACTTATTAATCCATTGATAAAACATCCCTAAGAGTTGACCTGACAGTTAGGTATTTGGTAACATACATAGAGAGTAATCTGAACTTTGACCGACATATAGACAAGATAGTAGGAAAATCATTCTGTGTCATCCAACTCATAAGCAAAGATATGGCATTCAGGTCCAAGGAAGTTATAGTACCACTCTACTCAGCCCTTATCAGACCCATCATTGAGTACAATGCTGCCTTTGGCATATAACTAACCAGGCACTTGTAACAGTTGAAATGTCCTCAATGGTTTCTTATCATGAGAATTCAGGGTATGAATACCCTGTCCTACACATATCTCCATAAGGCCCTGTCTCTGTACTTAATCTTCTACAGGTTACCGAAAGGTGATCTCTACCTGGCATATAAGACATCCTGACATCCAGCTCTGATGAATCTCTTGCCCATCGGAAAATCAAACAGCACCAAAAACACTAGATCCAAGGACCTAAACTTTGCCTGTGACATAAATAGAACATGCTAGAGAGCCAGGTATATGTCCTAAAGGATCCCTGCGCTATGGAATAAGTTCCCCAGCTAAGTGAAACAGAGTTCATCCCTCACCCTGTTCAAAGGAAACCTTGATCATTGGATGGAAAATCACAAGTTCGCCCCCAGTCTGGCCCCCATGCCTCTGATGGACAAAGGTCAACAGTAAGTAAATGAATCCCCAACTAACATACCCCCCATATAACCATTAGCTACCTCCTTACTAACATACCCCTCCATATAGGCACCCAAGGAACTCAGGGACAAAACTGGGTTGGGTTACACAGCTAGGCTTGTAAAGACCCGGATGACCATTAGCCTAGTATAAACCTGTGAACCTAGTCTTACCTCACACCTTCTTACTCTCCCTTCTTCACTCACTTCCTTACTTCAGTGTCCATTACTGTCTTTCTAAATATACCATAATCCTGTTTTTCTCTCACTTCATATTGCAATTCCTCTTTGTATTACACTAACTTACCTTTAATTTCTAAATAAACTGGCTAAAAATTCTCAAAATATTAAATCATTGTCATATATAAGTTGCATCTATTCTTAACCAATGTTTTCACATTATGTCTAATTTGGTATGACTGCTTCAACTGTAGATGCTATTGTTTTATTTTTGTTGATTATAAAATTATTGTTCTTAAAAAGTTTTTGTTATACTTTGGAGATTTTCTCCCCAAGCCTGTGCTGAAAATGGGCACATACCCATTTGAACTTTTCCAGTAATCAAATGTCAGTAAGTAAATAAGTAAACAAACCATTTTTGCACTATGTTAGAAGTGGGAGATACAGATGATTTTTGAATGTAAGTAATGCTGTACTTGTAACTTTAGATGCAAACTCATTGTTTATTGTAATTCCTAACAATCATGACACACAAGCTGTAAAGAAACACTTATGCAAATATACTACTATGACTTCAAGAAGAATACAAGTAATATGTATATTATTAGAAATTATTTAAAATAATAATATATTTTATTTAGTGACTAGCCACCTGCTGTAGGTGCTGGTCACTGTTGATGTGACACCTCAACAACCGTATAAGTCCATCACTGGAAAAGTACTTTGTATTTATAAATTGTACTTTTCAAGTCATTTATATAAGTACTTCTGTTATTTCTGTGCATTATTTATTTCTGTGCATTATTTGTTAAGCTTTTGCACTCAATCATCTTAGAGTACTGTGTTTTTACCACTGCATTTAAAACTGTATTTTTCTGCACTCCTGCCTTCTCTCCGAGTCTGCTGTTTAGATTATTGTTGAATTTGATCATTTACTGCACTTTAGGCAGTTTCATTGTTTAAGTTGTTTATTGCTTGCATTTCTGGTCCATTTTGTTTTTTAAGAGACTATAAGGGATAGTGGTGCACTCTAGGGGTAACGGAGGGCAGATAGGTTGAATAATGTGCTGTAAATCATTTATGAAACCTTACATTGTGCTAGTTGTGTTTGGCCAGGGTCCATTTTAATTGTCTGCTTGTTTGCTTCGAGCCTCTGTAAAGGTGTTGCATTTGTGCAAAGCTTGGTTATTTTTAGCAGATCTTAAAAATGCTTTGTGACCATGCTACTGATTACAGAGGATTCAGAGTGAATCTTTTGCCATCCATCACTGGATAAGTACTTTGTATTAATCAATTGTTCTTTTTCAAGTTGTTTATGTGTATTACTGTTATTTCTGTGCATTATTTGTTTCTGTGTATTATTTAGGTTCATAGGTCTGTACTAGGCTAATGGCCCTAGAGCCTTTATAAACCTAGCCCATAGGATTACCCTGACATCGTGCCACCCAACCTTAGTTCCCAGTGCCTCTGTTGAGTAGAGGCACTGGAGTGATCCCCGAGGTGAATTTTCTGTTTCCCATCCACTCTTCAAGGTTTCTCTTGAAGAGGGCCAGTGAGGTGCTCTGTTTGACATGTATGGGAAGTCTATTCCATAGCAAGGGCAGTCTCTGGATTATGAACCTGTCCCTCCAGCACGTTCTGTTGATTGTGGTAATGAGGTTAGAGCTTGTGGTGCAGAGGGATTGGGATTTCTTTACATGTAGCATTTCTAACAGAGCTGGATCAGATATGGCTTTGTATGTCAAGCAAAGATCGCCTCTAAGTAGGCGATATGAGACAGAATAGTTGGAGTTTTTTGAGTCTGTCCATATAGGACAAGTGTTTAAGGCCTAGAATCCTCTTTGTGAGGTACTTTTGTGGCCTCTCCAGTTGTTGCAGGTGTCTAGTGTGGTACATGCCAAATGGGGCATTGTACTCGATGATTGGCCCAATGAGGGAAGAGTAGAGGGAGACAATGACCTCTTTCTTCCTGGATGCAAAACCCTTAGTAATGAGCTGTGCCATGTACCACAGTGGCAGTGTGGTGGTCAAAAGAGAGGCTGCTGTCAACCTGTGTTCCCAGATCTCTTATAACACCTTCTATGTTAGGTGGACTACCATCAATGTGGTAATTCATGGGAACTGGGTTTTTCCCAAAGGGGATGACGACACATTGAGCTTAAGGCCATGGTTCTGACACCAGTCGCTAGTCTCAATGAGGCCTTTCTGTAGGATGTCAACATCACTTAGGAAGTTAATAATAGGTCCCAACTTGCAGTCGTCTGTGAAATTTGTCAGCCAGAGACCCTTTGTGTTGGCCTGGAACTCAGAAAGGTAGATATCAAACTGGAGAGGACCCAGGACTGAACCCTGTGAGACTCCACTCATGACTGGTCGGCCGTCTGACTTGGAGTCCGCTACTTTCGCACTGTGGGTTTTATCTTTAAGCCAGTTTGCAACCCACCTAGAGATATAGGTGTTGATGCCTAGCTTAGTGAATTTTTCTATGATTCCTGAATGGGGAATGGTATCACACCCCTTGGCCAGATCAAGGTAGGCTGTACGAACCACCTTGCCTTTATCCAGAGCTCTGGTGACTGACTCAAAGAAGTCGACCAAGTTGAAAAGGCATGATATACCCTTCACAAAACCAAACTGTGTGGGATCCAGAATTTGGAGATTCCCTACATCCTTGTTTATTAGATCCATGATGATGCATTCCATAGCTTTGCATATCAGACTTGTCAGGCTAATGTGGCGATAGTTCCCAGGGTCTGTAGTCACTCCACCTTTGTGGAGAAAGATTTGTTACATTTTTTATACTTAAATCATTTTAGAGTTCTGTATTTTTACTGCTGCGTTTAAAAATGTATTTTTCTGCACTCCTGCCTTCTCGCTGTGTCTGCTGTTTTGATTACTGTTAAATGTGCTAATTTCCTGTACCATAGGGAGTTTCATTGTTTAAGTATGCTATTGCTTGCAATTGTCTGGAAGGATTAGTGGTGCTCTCGTGGCAGTGGAGGGTAACCTGTTCAAATTCAGTGCTGTAAATCACTTAAGAAACCTTAGATTGTGCTAGTTGTAATTGGCAAGGGGCCATTTTACTTGTTTAATGGTTATTTTCAGCCTGTGTAAATGTGTTGCATTTTTGCAAAGCCTGGCACGTTTCTGTAGGGCTTAAACTCACTTGATGACATGCCACTGACTAAAGAATTCAGAGCCAGTCTTATGCCATCCATCGCTGGATAAGTATTTTGCATTACTAAATTGCACTTTTTCAAGTATTTTATAAGTGCTACTATTTTTTTCTGTGCGTTGCGTGTAGATGTAAGTATGTGTTATTTCTGTGAATTTTGTTATTTTTTACACTGTAAATCATTTCAGAGTGCTGTATTTTTATCATTGCATCTGAAACTGTATTTTTCTGCACTCCTGCCTTCTCAACGTGGCTGCTGTTTGGATTACTGATGAATTTGGTCATTTTCTGCACTTTAGGCAACTTCATTGTTTAAACTTGCACTTCTCGTTCATTTTGTGATTTAATAGCCTAGAAGGGTTAGTGCTGGTTTCTGGTGGCAGTGGAAAGTAGCCTGGTTGAATTCTGTGTAGTAAATCACTTAAGAAACCTAGATTGTGCTACTGTGATTGACCATGGGTCATTTAAACGCAGGCCCCTAAAATGTATAGTTTCCCTATAAAAGTAATCTTCAGTCTTCCCTTTTACTTATCCACATTCCTTGGAGTAGATACTCCCATTGCTATTTTTACTCCTGCAACAACTTACTGATTACCTAAAAAGGGACAGTAACCATGGAAATGAGCTGTATTGCTATCTTTGCAGCCATCTTGATGGATATGGTGTCCCTGGACAATTGCCTTATGTTTACTGACAGCTGACTTATTGTCAAACAAACTGATAAGTTATGTGGAAGATGTATTTTCATAATTCACTGGAGCTAAAGTTCTTACATACAAGTAGTCATTATGCAAACCAGGTTGTCAGAAATCTACATATTACACCCACCAAGTACAGTATGGCTCAGACATACAGCCAGAAATGCTCACATTACACCCACCAAGCACAGTATGGATCAGACATACAGACCCACATATACTGAGGCTCTTAAAGGTAATCCTCCTAAATCCCAAAATCCTCTTAGACATTGGGTCTACAGCAAATGCCCCCAGCGGCCACAAAAGCACACCACCAAAACAACACCCACCATAACATACTATCGCATAGGTTCATAGGTAGGTACTAGGCTATTGGCCCTAGGGCCTATATAAGCCTAGCCAAAAAATGTACCCTGGCTTTCGCCACCCAAGAAAATTAATTTCCTGTGCCCCTGTCGAGCAGAGCCACAGAAGTGATCCCCGGGGTAAATTTCCTATTTCCCATCCAATCATCAAGATTTTTCTTGAAGAGTGCTAATGAGGAGCTCTGTTTGACATAGATAGGTAGTCTGTTCCAGAGTATGGGAAGTCTTTGGGACAGGAATCTATCCCTCCAGCATGTTCTGTTTATTGTGGTGACAAAGTTTAGGTCCCTACAGTGTGTAGCTCGGAGGGATTGGGATTTCTTTAAGTGGAGCATGTCCAACAGCTCTAGGTTTGACATAGCTTTGTATGTTAGGCAGAGATTGCCTCTGAGTAGGTGATATGCGACGGAGTAAAGCTGGAGTTTTTTTAGACGGTCTGCGTAGGGCATCTGTTTGAGGCCAGTAATCCTCTTTGTGAGGTATTTCTGTGGTCTCTCCAGTTGTTGTAGATGTCTTGTGAGGTACATACAAAAAGGGACACTGTACTCTATAATGGGTCTAATGAGTGATGAGTAGAGGGGAACAATTACCTCTTTTTTTCTGCATGAGAAACCTTTTGTGATGAGGTGTGCCACGTAGAAGGATTTCCTGACCACTGTGGCAATGTGATTATCAAAGGAGAGACTACTGTGCACCTGTATCCCAAGGTCTGTTATCACACTTTCAGTGTTAAGTAGACTACCACCTATGTGGTAGTTCATGGGTACAGAGGTTTTACCAAAGGGGATGACAATGCACTTTTTGACATTGAGCTTCAGGCCATGGCTTTGACACCAGGCATCTGTCTCAGTGAGGCCCTTTTGTAGGATGTCCACATCGTTAGGAGTTTTGATTATGGCTCCCAGTTTGCAGTCATCTGCAAACTTCATTAGCCAAAGACCTTCTGTGTTAGCCTGTACTTCAGAGAAGTAGATACTAAACAGGGAGGACCCAGGACTGAACCCTGTGGTACTCCACTTGTCACTGGTCTGAAGTCAGATTTGGAGTCTGCTACTTTCACAGTGTGGGTTCTGTCCATGAGCCAATTGGCAACCCATCTTGTGACGTAGGGATTTATACCTAGTTTAGTGAGTTTGTCTATAATTCCAGAGTGGAGGATGGTGTTGAAAGCCTTGGCGAGATTTAGATAGGCTGTGTGAACCACCTTGCCCTCATCTATGGCTTTGGTGACTGCTTCAAAGAAGTCTATCAGGGTTAGGAGACATGATCTGCCTTTTACAAACCTGAACTGGATAGGGTCCAGAGTTTGGAGATTACCAATGTCTTTGTTTATGAGTTGCATGATGATACATTCCATGGCCTTGCAGACCAGGCTCATCAGGCTAATGGGGCGGTAGTTCCCGGAGTCCGTCGTGGCTCCCCTTTGTGTAGTGGGATAACTGTCGCAATGCGCCATTCAGTGGGCACAAAGCCTAAGGTGAGGCTATGATTGAACATGGTACTTAGGTGGGGTGCCAGTTCATTCTGTAGTTCATGTAGAATGCAGTCTGGGATATTGTCAGGTCCCATGGATGCTGTGTTCTTGGCTTTGGAGAGTGTGTTTTTTGCCTGTGCAGCGGTGATTACAGGAACTTTGCATTCTTCTGGTATAGAGAGGTTCATAGATTAGTACTTGGCTAACTGCCCTTGTGGGCCATTTTAAGCCTAGCCAATTACCTCATGTGAGAATCCAACCCTGCATTTAGTGTCTGTAAGGTAAACACCTTAACCATTATGTCAACCTCCCACCTCCCACATTTCATGGAGTCTCAACTTCAAAGCCATTATTTTAGTCATAGGAGGCTCCATTGTGAGACACACACAGATGTCCCACCAGGCTGAGTAAGGAGACAGTCATTCATAGTTAGTTGTCTAAAAGGGGCCACAGTATGCCAGGTCATGCATGCATTCATTTCATTGGACCACAACTACCAGTACGATTCATAGTTCATGTGGGTGTAAATGATCTGAGACATGCCTGTCTGAACAATATGAAGAGAATATTATGGAGCTCTTAGTCTATATGTCCTAGGCTGGTATGAGCCAAGCACTGAGCAACATTTTACCTTCACCAAGCATGATGCCACAATATGAACAGAATATGTTTACCTTTAATAATTGGCTTAGCATATGCTATCATTCCAAGGAGCTGCAGTATTTATCAGCATGGGAGTATATTGTCAGCAGAACATGTTTCTTTGCCAAGGTTGTTCTGCATCTGTCCCCTCTAGACGTAAATATTGGCTAAAAATGTCCCTCCCCCACAATGCCTTTTAGGCAATGCCAAACTGAAAAACCTTCCAACATAACAAAACCAACCCAAGGGAATCTAAAGGTGTAACTGCTCAATGTGAAGAGTCTAAACAAGAAACTCCACTCTCTCCAAATTCTCCTAACCCTGGATAAAGCAGACAACTGTGCAGTTACTGAGACATGGTTTAAAGCTGCAGAGAGCACCTCAGCAGTGTATGACTGCAATGCCTAAAGCTGGAGATGTCACAGGCTACATAGATAACAATCTTTCCTCAAGGCTGATCAAACAGCATGACACACTTGAACTTCTCCCTGTCCAACTTACTATAGGCAAAGTCCCATACTATGTCAGTCCCCTCTATGACCTTGGGAACCCATAACCCCATACCTTGGGAACTCATAACCCCATACCTAAACTTACAAGAGACACTCATCATTCAACCCAATACCACACCAATACCATATTCATGGATGACTTAACTACCCCACTATAACCTGGGAATCATACATGACCCCATACTTGCAGGACCAGAAGATTCCTGGACTTTGTAAACCCAAGCATCTTGGACCAGATAGTCCACACACACACTAATGGCATAAACATACTGGATCCAATCCTCATAAACATGGTAGAATTCTGCACCCCCCCTTCATGTAGTATTCATTCTGATATGGTGGGATCGTAAAGCCGTTTCATTTGAAATAAAAATACAATCCATGACCCTAGCTAACTTAGTAGCATTTGGGAACTATTCTAAGGCAGACTTCCAATTATTAACTGAAAACCTGACAAAATTTTAAGCCCCCCTAAACCCTGAGAACTCAGCTGCCTGTGTGGAATTGTTAATATATGAATATAGACAGCTGTCCCTCAAGGAATAAGTGCAAAACAAACTCAGAAAGCAAGCCACTCTGGTGGAATCCAAGCATCAACTGGTTGTACAGCAAAAGGAAGAAAGTCGAAACAAAAGTTAGGAAATTCTCCATCTGGATAAAAAACTCTCCCATCAATCTAAACAAACACCTAAAATGGTAAATTAAGTCTTCCAAAGCTAATTTTGAGGTGTAAATAGCCCTCTAGGTCAAGGACAACCATAAGACTTTCTTTAGCTGTGCCCGTAACCTTAAAGGCTGTACACAACAATGTACATAACTGATTGTAAATGGAGTCACCTACATGGAGCCAGAAGATATAGCTAATCTACTATCTGACAAATTCAGCTCCAATGTTATACCCTGTCTTCCTCTGGGCACCCCTCAAGAAATACCACTGAACATAACCCCTCCAACTGTCACTAGGGAACAGTTCCTAAACTTACTATCCAGGGCCAAGAACACCACATCAATGGCCCCTGATAATATCAAAAATACCATAAAACACATCCTAGCTGGACCACTGAAGTCACTGTTTAGCCATAGCCACCAGCAGGCTTCATGCCATGCGAATGGTGAATTGCAAACGTCAGCCCTCTGCACAAGGGCAGGCCTTCTATGGACTCCAGAAACTACAGATCCATAAGGCTGACTAGTCTCATATGCAAGGCAGTTGCAGGAATTACAATGTAAATGACTAATAATGACATAAAAAAACTTTTTTACAAAGCCTTTCACTCTTGATCCTAAACGGTGAACAGATTTCCACGTGTAGTCGGTGGTGGAGCTAGCTCTAAAAAGAGCTGTTTTAGCCCTGTGGGCAGCTGGAGCTCTATATAGAGCTGTTATAGATCTCTATGAGCTCTGAGAAGAGCTGTTTTGTGTTTAGAATGCCCTTTTGGACAGATGCGGTAGTTCTAAAAAGAACTGTTTTGTTTTGTTCACCGAAGCTGTGTCTCTGCCTCCGGCTGGTCTTACCAAAGCTGATACAGATTTCTGTGAGCTCTGAGAAGAGCCGATTTGTGTTTTGAATGCCCGTTCGGGTGTTGGTGGTAGCTCTAATAAGAACTTTTTTGTTTTATTCTTCAGTGTGTCTCTGGTTGCTCTTACCAGAGCTTTTACAGATCTCTGTGAGCTCTGAGAAGAGCTGTTTGGTGGACTGTGAGCTCTGAGAAGATCTGTTTGGTGTAAGGTGCCGATCCACGTGAGCTCTGAAAAGAGCTGTTTTGTGTATGGACACAATGGGCTCTGGGAAGAGCTGCTGTTGTGTCTTTTGGTGTTCCACAGTGGTGTCGATCTCCGTTGTCCTTCTTCTTGAACAGATCTTCCGTTCTTTTGCTATGTTTGAGTCCTGAAAAGGACTATTTGTGTGCTCCCCAAGCGCTGGTCAGAATGACCTGAGAGCTGTTGCTGTGCTGCTTTTATGCTACTGTGGAGGGGGCGTGGTTGAGAGATGTCCAATGAGAAGTGACTAGTTGGGGGTGTGGCCCTAATAGGCCTACAAGGTGAAGACAAACCTGGTTGGAAGCATCTTATTTCTCTTATTTAGTTCCTTTTTATTAACCAGCTACTTGTTCATATGTGCCATTCCTAACCTCTAGCAATGCGTTGGAGCCTTTTGCTTTGTCACGATTATACCCATGTTTGAAAAAACTGTACTAAAACTTAAATTTAAATGTAACCAAAAAATTTAAAAAATAAATAAATAAATAAATAAATAAAAAAATTAAATTTAAAATTAAATTTAAATTTAAAATTAAAATTAAAATTGAACTGTAAAACTCTGGGGTTACTGACTATAGTTTTAAATTTAGACTTGCCATTACCATCTGTAAAACACTGGAAGCAAGCTTGGTTCTGAGAAAGATTCTGAGATGTCCGGCGCTTTCGGGGCTGATAGGAAGGTAGCTTATCTGCCGCTCCTTCATCAGGGAGAGCGTACATTAGGTAGTAAAAAGTTAACTGTAGTTTGACATTGAAATTTTACCTTTTAAATTAAAAATAACTAAAAGTTGAGCTAACAATTGTAACTTTTGTGAGGGCTGATACATTAACTTACTGCAATTTTAGTTCTGCTTATAAACAGTTAATGTTCAAAAAATGAATACATTATGCCTTATACCAGTGAGAAAACAGTGAGCGAAATAGATATCATATCTTACTAGGAGCCGATTAGTTGTAGTTAGCATGGTTAAGTGCCCTGAGGTTCAGGACTGGGGTGATGGTCTCCATGTAGAAACCTTCAGACACTGGATGCAGCCCAGTTTGGTTTTGTCAAGGACAGATCATGTCTACTTATCCTGGTGAACTTCTTTTAGTAGGTCACCAAGGCAGTGGATAAGACCAAAAGGGTGCATATTGCCTACCTTGACCTGGCCAAGGTATTTGATACAATACCCTACTCAGGCATTGTAAACAAACTCATGGAATTAGTCAGATGGCTCTTAGATAGGACCAAGGAAGTGAAGATAGGGGAGTCCACTTCCGAAAAGAGGTTGGTCACTAAAGGAGTCCCTCAGGACTCTCTGATGTGCCTGCTCCTTTTTGGTGCCTACTTCTTGGAAGTCAAGGCCAAAATCAAGAGCCTTTGACTGACCAGGTTTGCAGATGATTGCAAGCTGGGAGCAGACATAGAATCCCTCTCCCAGACACTAATATCCTCCAGGAAGGGTTAACACAGAAATATAACTGGTGCCAGGGCCATGGTTTTTGGCTACCCCAGAAAAATACTTCATTGATAATACACCTCAAAGAGTAGACCCAGTAGTCAGGGATTTGGGGACATATGCAGACAGTAACCTGCCTTTCAACCAACATGTGTTTAAGGTAGTAAGGAAATCATTCTATGCTGCTTAATTTATAAGGAAGGGCACAGAACCTATGTCCAAGGAAGTCATTGTTCTGCTGTATTCAGCCCTCATCAGGCGCATCCTTGAGTACAATGTCCTCTTCGGGTGCATGTAATGACAGAATGTCCACAGAGTTTCCTCACAAAAAGAATGCAGGGTCTTCAAATACGCCCTTGTGATTATTACGCCTTGTGATTATCCCTTTTTTAACAGTGGCTTCTTTTCTAGATTCTACTAAAAACTCTACCACCGCTGATGTTTCACTATGGATTCCCCTGTTGTCTTTTCTTTTCCTATACTCAGATATCATTTCCTGCTAGGGAAGGAAGTATCTTACATCAGAAGAGTTCCCCCTGCACGAAAGGCAATTGCACAGCTTTGGTAATGTAGAATCCAAAATCCAAAGAGTAAGCCAGCAAACTGTGAGACTGAAATCATATATTTATTCAGTAATGCAATGCACAAACAAACAAACCGGTTTCAGCTGGTACACAACACAACCTTTCTCAGTGTAAATCAAATCCATGTCAAGTAGTATTTTATACATGCACTTAATTGAATCAAGTATGTGATTAGATAATCAAAATTGTTCATTTAATCCAGGTGGAAATAAACCACCCAGTTTAACAATCTATTTTTTTCTCCTTTGTGTCAAGAATGGAATGCCACCCCACTTTGTTGGATTTATTCCCTTTCATGATAGCTATAACCATGAAATTAAACTTGGCAGATGAATGTTTTATGGAATGTTTATACAGAGCACTGCTTGGTTTTTTATTCTTCATGTCACTGGTATGTTCAGAAATTCTCAGTCTTAATGATCGTGAAGTTTGTCCTATGTAAAAGGAGCCACAGCTGCATGTAGCTAAATATATCAACCATTCACTACTGCAACTGGCAAAAAAGTTGATATCATAAACTGTGCCACAGTTCTTACTTGTAAATTGTTTGGACTTAAAGACCTTGTTGCAGTGAGTGCAGTGTCCACATGGGTAGCATCCTGTGAGCACCTCACCCGTTATTGTGGTTTGTACTTCCTAAATTGGTGTCCTGGAGTGTGAATGTTTGTAATGGTTAAAGTGTGAGGCTAGATTTCTACCCTTACAAAATGAAAAATAACATCAGTCTGGTAGAACATTAGTTGGGTTGTGATCACTCTGTAGAATATTCCAGTGTCTTTGTTTAAGGAAGTATCTTACCTACAATGCAAATATCTGCATGGTCTCATCCCGTTCTATTATCTTTCCCTATCCAAGTATTTGCTCCCAGTACCTTGATTCCTTTGCAAAGTTTCTTCAGTAGATTCCTTTATTTTTTTAGATATAACTGTTTATTTTCATATACCCCTTAAAATAACCTCTAGGGTACTGAAACATAAAAAGTATTATGCATTACAAATGCACATTTACTAGGAATGTACACAGGCAATATTTAAGAGCATTGAGCAGAAGCTATGATAAAACATTTTAAGGTTTAACAGAGGTAATATAGTTTCTTATACAATTACATTTGTAAAACCTATTGTTTTCAGATGGTACAAGTGATGAAGTCATTCCATGCAGGTGTTTCTTTTATTAGGTGTACCATGAAGTACAATAGAATGACCTCACTGATAACAGTATTATTAGGATGAATTAGCCAGTATTATATTGTCTTTATTATTTATTTATTTATTTTACATTTACTTATTTTACATTTGTTGACCGGGTTAGTCCGACTGAATTAAGTATCCCTTTTTCAGCAGAGGCCCGGGGAGGAAAGCTCCACAGCTTTACAATTTTAGTGTTAACAGTGTCAGCGGGTTACAATGTATACATACAATGAAATACATTTTATCAGAAAAATATTATTGGAAAAAAACATAATAAGCATACATAAGAGAAATTATTCAGTACAAACATTTTCAATAAACAGTGAAGAGAGTTCATAGTGTATGTAGTTATTTCATGAGATACGTGACATTAGAAATGGAGATAAGAGATGGAGAAGAAGAATGATACTTTGAAGAGGTTTACGAGCTAAAATGTTTGAAGTTTTGGTGATTACATATGAATTAATGAGCCAGATCAGGGAGGATGAGTGTAGTGGCAGGACCAGTGAGTTTGGAGGTACTCGCTAGTGGCAGTTTTGAATTGATTTGAATGTTTGAGGGACCTGATTTCTAATGGTAATTTGTTCCATGATATGGTAAGATTGTAGCTGTAGAGGCTGCATCCGATTTTAGTCTTAGGTTTGAAATTTGTAGTAGGTTGGTCAAAGCAAAGTAGGGACCTAGTGGGGGAATATTGAGAGATGAGGGTAGATAGGATAGGGCAGAAGGATTTCAGGTGTAGTATAGAGTGAATTATTTGTAGCTGGGAGAGTAGAAGCTGAAGTCTTACAGGAATGTTAGAACTTGTAGGTAATGCCCAAAGGTTTGTTTGTAAAAGAAGTAATATGTTGAGGCAGGAGTTATGTTATAAGGATATAGTTGCCTGTAGAAACGTAATTTAAGAACAGTGATTACTGTATCATATCATAATTGTCATCTTTATAGTTTTATTGACATAGATGATACGTTTACATTTCCAGTTACTGGCAAATAGTTCATTTGCAAGTGTTTTACAACTTGTAGATCAGAGAACAAAGTATATTTGACTACTTGTAGAAAATGTTCTGCTTTTTATGCAGGTAAGAGTATCAGAAAGCTAAAATAAAGAATGACTGAACATTGGTCAGATATATGTGGAGGGATTAATACTAATGCACTAGCAAAATGTACTGGAAACCAATAGTCAACATTCTTTTATTCTGAAATTATTTCCTAGACTTAAAGATTTCATTGCTTTTATTTTTAAAATAAAAATACATTTTAATTTGCTAGTTTGAGCAAATGATCAGCATTTAAGTTTTGTGGTTTTGGACATTTTACAGGCATCGAGAAAGGGTTGAACTTGAAAACTTTACTTTTTTATTAAACTTTGTGTTCCTTAAGATATATGGAGTGGTTTGCAATACTTCTTTATGCTGTTTATTGTATGGTTAAGGGACCAGCTAAAAATGCATAAAACATTCTATATATGCAGTATCAAGATAGGTGGCAATATATGCATAATATGTGGATGTTCTTACAGGTAACACATTGCTGGAAATGTTGGGATTCCATAGCATATTTAAACAATGGGTTATGTAGTGATGATGCTGTCGAAGCATTGCTATTCATTTTATTTTGCATCATGTATGATCTTATATATTTTATCCATGTAAAGTCATCCTATTGCCAGTATGTAGCTGATAATTCTCACCATCATGTATTGGAGAAAAGCTGTTTCTCTTGTGTATGTGTAACTACTTAAAATAAAGTGAAATATTCATATTGCCGAAGTGTAGCAATCAGTAAGAGAACAGCACATCTCAAATAGAATTACATGCTATGTAGCTATGATCACTGTATCAAAAGTAAAACAGCTATAGTAGCACTGAAAACATTTGACAGGTTATAGTAGCTAGAAGAAGGAGAATGGATGTGATTTTTATGCATATCAATTTCTAAGCAAATATGCAGACAAAACAGCAGATGAATACATTTTATAACAGCATTTGTTAAATATATACAATGGCGCTATGATTGCTGTGTTAAACTGAACGGAACTGCCATAGGTCTTAAAGCAATCTGTTGGTTACAGTACCTAAATGTAGCCCGGCAGTGCTGTTAGAATAAATAAATTAACCTCATCATATTACACATTTTTGAATTAGGTGCCTCATAAAGTTATAAGAATAGCTCTGACCTTTGTGCTAATTACTAGTATAGTCCTACAGAAGTAGTGTAATTGCTGAGCAGTTGTATGAAGTTATAAAGGGTGATTACATAACCACTGTATCTTTGTATCCACACACATATTACAATCTTTAGAAATCAGTAAGCAGGTAATTGTCAGTGTGGTGGGGCAAACTGATACTGAGAGCAATGCTAACTCCAGACACCAACATGATAACTTAGCACAGAATTAACTAAGTTACATTTATGCTGTTCAGTACAATTAAAGAGTAAGAACTGAAAACAAATGCATCAGAGAGTAAAAAAGTTCTGCATGACACAAGTGTTTTTATAGCTTAACTTTTTATTAAAAATATCACGTTAAGCACTTTGGCACTTCAGGCTATTGGGATGAAACAAGAATTGTGAGGTCAAAATCAGTTTTGCCCCTTTGAACTTGATCTCTAATTATTTTGTGTAATTATTGCTCCTGTTACTAGAATGTACTCTTCGTATGGTGCATTTACAAAGTTGCTTGCATATTTTATTTCAATATATTAACAGTATGCATTGTAGTTACACATTGTGCATATTAATCTGAAATATAATAGTGTACTTGTAACACAAACTATCACTAAGGTTTATTACAGTATCACTGAGGGTGTCAATGTCAAACGTGTCTTCTGTTCTTAGAGGACCATAACTCATTGCATTACCATTTAGATTCACCAGTTCAGTGTAGTACTAATCATGTCTGGCCTATGTACAACACAGACAGACCTAGCCTGTGCTATATTTGTTGCTGTCAGTCATTTTTCTGTGCAAAATGCCACTATTTGCTGTTCATTGAGCATGTTATGTTACAACTCAAGTATGATTAGTTTGTTTTCTAAACATAAAGTTTAAAATGCAGTACATTCTTAACCTGTAACTATTTTAATGCTGATCTTTTTATCTGGAATTCACATTCGGACATAACCTGCATTAAATCTATTAGTTGCCGAGTATCCTTTTTACGTCTACTCAGTCTATCAAATGTTAAAGCAAGTAACTGTTTCTGGGATTTGTTGGCAGCTTATCTGTGTTGTTAATTTTATGACTGTAACTATTTTCTATATTTTGTGACTTTCCCGGTATTTGCAGTATTGTTTTTGAATGTGGGAAATCACAATACAAGCTCAGAATCTACTGCAACTCAATGTTCATGATGAACCTGTGAGCAATTTTATTCTAACAAATTATGACATCTGAGTTAGGCTGAAAACTAAAATGTCAATTTTCTCTGTAACTTAAGATCATAACTCTGTATGAATGAATGATTGTTTTGAATTGATATTTTCTATATGTTAAAAGTGTTATGTATAACATAGATTGTTATGATTGGGTCTCCAATCATAACCAACTTGTTATGTGTTTAAGGGCTAGATGGCAAGAATTTTACCTTGAGAACAAAGCAAACAAAGTAGTCAACAGGTCAACCACCAACCCCTTTTTCTAAAAGTACAAAGTGAACATTCAGTCCAGAAGCATGGTAAGCTTCATTACTGAAATCTAGCAGAGAATTTTATAGTTATCATGTCCCCACTGGGGGGGGGGGGGGGTCTAATAATTTTTGTACTTTTCCAAAGGATAGGAAATAATACCTTAGCAGTGATCTTTACAATGAACAAAAGTGCAGCTGTGTGAGTACAGTCACCACAGTAATAGGTATTTGAATACAAAAGTGCATGTAAAAGTAAGTGTTTGAATTTATGAATCACTGTTTCAGTATAACCCCCCCCTCCCCACCTGCCCCTTAGAGTGGCATGATTGGCGTGGTAGCAGAGAAAGGAAGGGTGTAGGAAAGAGACACTAAATGTGTATATTTCTTATACATTTTTTTCTGCCAGTTATAATAGTCAGTACTAAACACTTCTCCGTAGAATATACCATAGTACTCACAGGAGACTAACAGGACTATAACCTGGTCTTTCCTTATGTCAGTGAGGTGAACTGCATGGGTCAATTAGGTATTACAGAGATAAAATTAACGGCATCAAATGTACACATAGAAAGGTACACATTTTTATAATTTTCCTATCAAGGAAGAAAGAAAGAAAGAAAGAAAAATGGCACATGCTGCTTTCCCTATCAGTTGTATGGCAGACTGATGTCTTTCTAAGAGGAGGAGTTCATCCGCAGTCTGGGGATGTCTGTAAGTTTTAGAAATCAGACCAGAAGGGCAGATGGCTAACTCCGGATAATTTCCATGAGTAATAAATAATACTGTAGCAGTGATCCTTCTATTGAAATGTCTTCTGTTGTGATGAAGGTACCAAGAAATGTACTTTCTCATTAAGGATCCTAGTACCTTGTGCAAGTAAGGTTAGGTAAGAATGAAATGATGTTTGCAATATTTGCTAAGAGAATGACATGGGTGGTAAAATCAGTAGTGGCAAACACACAGGATGACTCAACACTGTAAGTAGGAGATGTACTGCATTTACTAAGAGGGCAGAAGTCGGCATTCCATCATACTAAGCTGATTTGCAAGTGTGCATGGGGGGGGGGTTGGGAGACAATTTATATGGTACAACAAAGACATAGGAGAAAGAGAGAAGGCTATGCCAGTGCCTTGAAAAGCACAGGTGAATGGAGCATACCTTTCAACTGTCCAGAATTTCACAGGGTTCCCAGAGTTTTGCCTTTGATTGTTGGAATGTTCCTCATAACAATTGTGGTTTTCTTTCAAATCATTGAGGCCTGAAGTCTCTAAATGATGATAGCCATTTTATTTTCAGATTTTCTATCCTTCAGAAAATGCATCTTAATACAAAATATGTTATTAACTTAGTTTATAACAACAGTATTTAAAATGTGTCCCTGATTTTAGACATTTGTTCCTGCAATATTTTTGGCTTTGTCCATAATTCTTGTGCTAAGAGTTTGGGAGGTATGAGCCTGAGTAAGTGCATGGTGGCATGTAATATGGTCATCATCAGAGTCTGTATGCCATACACAAGTTAAAAAAGAAGTGGAGAAAGCTAGGTAGGTAAGACATGGAATCGGCCAAAAATTATGGAAAGAAGAGTGCAGGACGAGCAGAGAAGCATGGACAGAAATACTGATGCTACATCTGGATGGGAAGACTGAAATCCTTTGGTAGCTGGCAGTTATAACCACAAGATGGAAAGATGGCAACATACTCAGGAGCTCAGTTCTGAAAGCCAAAGATGGAAATACATAACCATGGATGAATTCAACTTCCTAATAATAGTCTTTGAGGAGCTCACTTTCGTTGTGCTAAGGGAAAGGTAGTATTATAAACAGGAGTAAAATCAATGTTGTAAAACCAGTGTTCTATTTGGATAATGAAATGACATTAAAATATTTTGATATAGCCTTCATAAATTTTGATGGGATGCTTGGAGTGCAAGTAAGGAATTCAAAGGGAAGTATGTACCTCACAACTATGTGGCTCAGAATTCTTGTAAAATACTGACAGAACTGAAGTTATACGATAAACAAAACCAAGTGTCCACCACGGCTACTGCATAAAAAGTTTATTACAATTCAACAGGATAAGCGCTTTCACACCAGATAGTGCTTCTTCAGATCCATAAAAACAACTAAAAACTAAACACTTTATATAACAATATAAACCAATTAAAAGCATTGATGCAACCTGTGCTTTTTTAATAAAGGTTTTAAACCAGGAAGCTTATGCACCTGGAATTTAGTAATCCATTTAGTCTCTGCCAGTTCTAATCTATTATTGTAAAACATTGGCTTTGAATATGGTTAGATGTTGTCATTACTTTGTGTTAGATGTTTTGCAGTTTAGATATTTTGCTGTAGATATTTTGACTGTTCATCTTACACTGGTTTAGAAAATTTTAGGTATACCCATTTTTATATCCATAGATAGATAAATTTAGATAGGTAGATACAGATTGATACAGATATCCATCTGTATCTATCTAGCTATATCAATATAGATATATACAAATCATCATCATCATCAGCCCCCCTTTCCCATTTTTCTACATAAGGTTGGGGTATCGTGTTAACTGTCACCAACTCTCTCGATTCAGTGCCACACTCCTGCCTTCTTCAACACTCATGCCTGATTGTTGCAGATCTTCTTTCATACAATCCATCCACCTCTTTGCTGGACATCTTTGCTTCCTCATACCTTCTTCCTATCTGTCCCAAATCTTCCTCACCAGATTTCTTCTGTTTTTCTACACATGTGCCCAAACCACAGTAATCTGTTCTCTTTGATCTTTTCTGCAATTGGTGCTACTTTGGCTTCTGCTCTTATGTCCTCATTTTTTAGTCTGTCCCACAGTGTGCATCCTGCCACCTTTCTCAGGCATTTCATTTCCATCACCTCTAGCTTCTTCAACTGTTCTGCCTTTACTGCCCAGGTTTCTGTACCATACAGTAGTACTGGTCACACCACTGTCTTGTACACTTTACTTTTCAGCTTCTTTGGCATTCTTCTGTCATAGACTACACCTGATACTCTATGCCAGTTGGCTGCAGCCCCTCTAATTCTGGCTTTGACCTCTTCATTCAGACTACCCTTCTCGACTACCCCTCCCAGATACTTGAAGCTGTTTACCTGTTCGACTATCTTCCCTTCTATCTCTATTCTCAGCTTCTTCTGATTTCCCCAATTTGCTGTCATGACCACCATCTTATCTGTGCTTAGTTTCATCCCATGTGCCTTCAGATTTGCATTCCATTCTCCTATCCTTTCCTGAAGTTCTAGCTCAGAGTCTGCCTGTACTGCCATATTGTCTGCATACAGCAGCTTTATTGATCCATCCCCTCCAACCTGTTTGCTAATGTAGTCCATCACCAGTATGAACAGCAGTGGGCTCAGAGCTGAACCCTGATGTACACCCACTCTCACTGGGAACCCCTCTGTGAGGCCGAAAACTGTTTGTACTTGAGTCACTGGGTCCTTGTACATAGCCTGCACTAATTCTACCAATGTTTCTGGGACTTCAAACCACCGCAGTACTGTCCAGATCAGCTTTCTTGGGGCCTTGTCTTATGCTTTCTCCAAGTCTAGGAATGCCCAGATGTACTCTCTCTTCATCTCTAGCTTCTTCTCAACTATCTGTCTCACTGCAAACATCAGGTCAGTTGTACTGCATCCTGATCTGAATCCCAACTGCTCATCTCCCATCTTACCTTCTGCTACTCTGCATATCCGTTTATCAATCACCCTCTCCAGAACTTTCATACAATGTGATAGGAGTTTGATACCTCTGTACTCCCCACAGTTGTGGATGTCCCCTTTCTTCTTGTGCACGAGTATGCTTATTCTCCAGTCATCTGGGATACACCTTTCTCTCCACACTGCTATTAGTACCCTCAGGAGCAATTTCTCCCCTGTCATACCGGCATCTTTATCATATCTGCTGTGACCTCATCTGAGCCTGCTGCTTTCCCTGACTTCATCTTCCTTAGTGCTGTTCTTACTTCTTGTAGGGTGGGCTCCTCTTCTTCTCTCATCGTAGGCTGTTTCTGGGGCAGTACAGCTTTTGTAGGAATTTCTTGATTCAGAGACTTCTCATCTTCTTTTGAATGAAGATCATTCTTTTTGGATGATTTAAAACTGTATAATTCATCAGATGAGGAACTGAAAGCACAACTGCAAGTGGTCAAAACTTTTTCAAATGATATAAGGACATCATTTGGTCTTGATAAATGTGCAAAAGCAACCTTTAAAGCAGGAAAGCTGCAGCACCAAGAAAACATCAGTTTGTGGCAGGAATGTAATATAAAAGAATTTGAGCAAGAGGGAGTATATAAATATTTGGGAATTGATGAAGGATCAACAATGAAACATGAATAAATACAAATAAAACTTAGTATGGAATACTTCAGAAGACTAAAATTGATACTGAAATCAGCTCTGGCATCTAGGAACAAAGTCCAAGCTATAAATCAATTTGCTCTACCTGTCCTAACTTACAGTTTTGGAGTGACTGACTGAACCCAAAACATGTTGGATAGATAAGATAGGAAAACATGAAGGATGCTTCATGCTCATCAAATGATTTATAGAAATCAATGTATAATAAGACTATATATTCCCCATTCTGAAGGAGGTATGGGCCTCCTCAAAATTGATTACGTGTATAGATCTGCAATCGTAGGACTGCATACATATCTGCTGACCTCACAAGACCAAAACATAATGAAACTATAGTGAAAATTTTGAGAGAATAAGTCTAAGCTGACTTCCCTGCTTAGTGTAGCAGAAGCATATTGGCATCAAGCGGGAATGGAAATCAGACCAAAAATAGATAAAAATCAGGCAGCAACTGAATGCGCTAAAAATACAAAAGAAAGAATATAAGGTGAAGGATCAGATGAGAAGGCAAGAAATGAGGAAAATGCTTAAATGTAGTTGCAAGAACAGAAAACTTTTAGAATAACCTCATGTTGATCAGGATCGAAAGCAGGCCAAAAGACACAAGACTAATATTGTTGTCCCAAGATAGTGAACTACATACATGTTGGTTTACAGAGTCCATTGAACATGTGGGAGAAACAGACAAATGCAGGTTCTGTAAAACAGAACTGAAAACAGTCGCACATCTTGTTGCTGGTTATGTTATACTAATGGCAGAAGGACTGTATACTGAAAGGCATAATAATGTGGCAAGACAACATTGTGGGATTGTGCAAACATTATAATATTGAAGTAGCTGAAAAGGACTGGAAACATGAGCCCCAAAACATTATAGAAAATGATGAAGTTTTTATCACATGGGATCACCCATTACCAACAGTTCAAAAAATAGATGCGAGAAAACCAGATATAATAAGTAGTCCATGAAAAGAAGAAAAAAGTAGCAATGATCACTGAAATTGTTGTACCCTTTGAATACAGTGTCTTATGTACAGAGACACTCAAAGTCATAAAATACCAGGATTTGCAGGCAGAAATGAGGGCAATGTGAAAGAAGGATACCCAGACACTTCCAATAGTAGTAGGAGCAATGGGTCTTATAAAAAGGAATTTACAGTCATACTTAGATATGTTACCAATACGTGTAATTCCGTATGACTTGCAGAAGGAGCCATTACTTGGCACATTGCAGGTGCTGCAAAGAGCACTTCTGGCTAACATCAAAGATTGAAACTATGCTAATTTCTTGAACTTGAATCATACTTTGACTTAGGAATGGTGTCCATTGCTGTCATGATATTAGAACCCCAAAAGACATGGAGAAATAAAAAAAAAACATGTAATTATGGTATAGCGAACTTGTGTGCCAAATGGGAGAATTATCACCAGTGCCAGGATGCTGAGCCAATGTATTCATGATATACCCCCTTGTGTCCCACACTACCTGGCAGATAATGGAATGGCAGCCTTTTTGTGAATGGTAGCTCTTCTTGTCATGTTACCTCTCCCCCTGTAGTCCATATGGGCTCTTACAGCAACATAGGATAAAATCTATCACACCACACACCTTAGGAAAGCTTGCATTTCTGTAGGATGCATGCATGGTGCTACAGACTTGGAGTTAGATTTGGACATTTACATGTGCCAAAAGTATATGATCATGCCCCTTAATGCCTTTCACCTTGGGTGGCTGCCACTTCACCCCACTCTAGCTGCGCCTTTGCTTATTACAGTCGTGTCTACTCTAAACCTATCCAATAACTCCTGTTTAGCAAAGTTCAAGTGAGTTATTTTCCACCTATACATAATTCTGTTGGACCAATTAGTGCTACTCATAGCAGCGGGTTTCGGTGCAGCAGAGACAAGCAGCTCAAAGAAGGAAACAGTAAGGCTTACAGCAAAACCAAACATCTTCACTGATTGCAAAGTGACTGGAAAAGGAAATCACTTTTTATAACCCATCTGCATGCGGCACAGCTGTGTTTTGGAAAGCAACTATAAGTCACAAAAGACAGAAAGAGAGCATCATTCACATAAGTAAGTCACAGATTTTAATGCATTTCTCATTTACATCAAATGATTCCCTTATTTTCATATATCTTTCAAAATCCTTTTCTAACTGCTTTGCTTAAGCACAGCTTATGTCTCTGGATGTTGTTTGCTTGCTATGTGTGGGGCCATTGCAAGTACCTGCGGTACTTAAGTGAAACGACTTTGAATACCACACTATATATCATTCATTATTCTAAGGCTTTATTCTTGCACCTCTTTTTCTTGGTTATTGATCCTCACCCCACTGCCCTACTCCTACTAAAAATGCTCTGTTAAACTAATAATATGATCATGCACACTTCTTTTTACTCTAACCTAGTGATCAGAACCCCCTAGAAAATTACCTGACTGCAGCTTGCTTCTGGACAAAACAAAAACCTAGAATCTTTCAACTAAACACTATACTAATCAACACTCTGGGGATACTTTGCATTCAGTTTAAATTCCTTTGTTTTTGACTGTGTCAATGTCTCGCCTTTGACAGCCCTATAAGCAAAACCAAAAAAAAAAAAACCCTCCCCTCCCCAGCCATTCCAGTGTTCCATTACTTGGCTATTTTTCCCCAGTTACCATAAACACTGTTCAAACCTGTCAGTGTGCATACCGCTATATTTACTTCTATAATGATTACAGATATTGAAATAAAATAGCACAAACACGATAGCCATTCGCTAAGCAAACAGTACAGTCTCACAATGAAAATAGATTTAGCATTAGCAGTAAACTTCTCTGCCCTTGAAACTTACATTAATTGAAATGGCATTAAAACTCATATTCAAAGAAAATGCATCCGACCAGTGGAGGATTAAACTTACCTTTGGGGTGTTTTCAAACCATAAGTTCCTTACACACATTTTTAGGGCCATGCATACATGCATATGTTCTTTGATTCACCATCCTGATTGAATTAAATTATATTCCTTGTATAATACAGGACCACATGTTAGAGTTTTAAGTTTGTAGTTTTGAACATTCTTTTAGTAAGCAATGAAACAAAATGTTTGAACCAATAATGACAAAACTACCCATTTCAGAAAATTTCAAACATAAAAGGCCACTCAGACATCTGCCATTACAATCCACCACTATCAGTCAAGAATCACAACATCTGCAGAAGTAAAAGTCAGCCGAATAATTCCATATTAAAGAAAACTAACTAACAAAGAGGTTGCCACTAGCAAACAACTTTACATTTCAATGTTTCATCTACAAATTCAGTGCCTGCTGCCCTTGAAGAATTATTGCAATAGGGAATTACTGACAAACCAACAAGTTCATAGTTAATAGGCATCTCATACAAAGACACACTTAGGAATGCAGATCCCCTGTACCCCTTTAAAATGTACCAAATAATCAGCAATCAAAAGGACACTGCAATATCAGCACTCCATCTACATGGTGTGGTAGTAGAATCCACAGTTTTCTGCAGCACAAACAGTGACTACAATTTGCTAAACAAAATGGTTAGTTGCACAATGAAAACAGACTTAGCATGAGCAAGAGTAAACTTTTCTTCCTTTTAAACTTACAATTCCATGAAAATGCACTGAAACTCATAATCCCTTGAAAATGTACTGAAACTCAAGCTCACAATTCTGTCAGCAGTCTGGTAGTTGGTGTAGAGGATTCAGGTTCTTGTCTCCACTGAAGCTCACAATTCCTTCAACAGCCTGGTAGTTGGTGTAGAGGAATCATGCTCTTGTCTCCTGTAATCAAGTTACAGGGTCAAGCCTGATCAAGTTAATTGACTAACCTGCCTCTCCCCCAGCTAGGTCATTATATACCATACTTCCATACCATTCAACCTCTTAGTATAAGAAATCTGGGCAAAGCTTAAAATAATGGGGGGGGGGGCAAATGCCCAAAAATAGGGACACTCTTCCACACTTAGAAAATTGCTAGAATAACAGGATTTGTGTTAACATGCATTTTCTGAAGTATATGGAGTCTGAAACTCATATATATGTCATCGTTTAGTGACTTCATCCTCTGTGAATTGCCAGAAAAATACACATTTTATGAGGAATAGGCCAAACATATGAGGCAAAATCTGGACAGTTGAGAGGTAAGCATACCTCTCAACCTCTTAGTGCAAGAAGTCTGGACAAAGCCTAAAATAATGGGGATATGGTGGCCCAAAAATAGGAATAGATTTTAAATATCTCTCATTTTAACTTTGTTGCTAGAGTAACAGGATTTGTGTTAGCATGTATTTTGTGAGGGATTTGAAGTCAAACTCATATATATGTCATTATTTAGTGAATTCAGTCCTCTGTGAATTGCCAAAAAAAAACACATTTTATGAGAATTTGGCCAAAACTATGAGGCAAAAATCTGGACAGTTAAGAAGTATTTTAAAAACATACTTACCCACACACACACCTACCTTCTCTCACACAGCACATCAATACACACACACACACACACACACACACACACACACACACATGCACCTTAGCTTCTCTCTTCCCAGAATGGCACTTTTAAATTCCACTTGCAAGTGTGGAATGGCTGTACATCTGTGGTGGATGCATACGTGGTCCTCCTTAAAAGAGAGGACTACGCCATAATGGTGGTAAGAAGTTTTTTTTTTTTTTTTAATTAATTAGTATTTAAGCCACCTGGCCAGAGTGGGCCCCTCTCCCAGCCACAGGGCCGCAGGAGACTGCCTATGTCACCTAGTGCTGGATCTCTGACTGTGGGAGTGATGTTGCTAGACTGGTTTCCAGTACTCAAGCACGTATTGATTATTGTGATGGCATTACATCACACATTTTTTTTAAGTCAAAATCAAGGGGGGTGCCAGTGCACCCTCTTGCACCTGCCTGCAAGAGCCCATGCTTGTTGCCCGTGTCTATGAGGGTAATTGGGGCCAAACCTGGAGTGAATTTGTGGTTTACCAGCGATTCATCCAAAATGCTTTGACGAGTAAGATTAGTGCTTTACTTTATGAGGAGAGAGGAACAGCCTCCTAGAAGAGGCGTTTTCTGTGATGCATACCTATCCCTGCAAAATGTTCGCTTTATGTTACAAAAAGGATTGAGATCCTTTGAGAAGGTGTTCATGCAATAGATCTGACAGGATAGGGTCTGTTGAGGCTCTCTCTGAGAGACAAAGGTTGCCTGTTAGTAACCTGTATAATACCAAGCAGAGGAACAAAGCTTTCAAACAGTCTGCATAGTTTTGTGATTTAGGCCATTAAGTGTTTTAGTGAGAAAGTTTGTGGTCACTCAAGTTTTATAAGTATTTGGACAGGAACATCCCAAATGGTGCATTATATTTAATGATTGGTCTGAAAACCAAGTGCAGTCTATTGATTGCATCCCTGTATCTGGACACTGTATCTTTAGATATAACCTAAACAATGAAGCGGGACTTCCTTACAATCGTAGATACATGATAATCAAAGGACACTTCATCATCCAGTTAGATTCCAGATCCCTGATTACAGGATCAGCTTTCAAGAGTGTGTTGTTATCAGTGTGATAGTTACAAAGGAAGTCATGTTTGCCAAAGGCTACATTTATACATTTCTTGGCATTTAGTTTTGACATCGGCTATTTTTTTTTGGGAATGGCCCTGTTGCAGTATTTTGTTGCCCTCTGAGGTTTTTATTATGACACCAAGTTTCCAGTCATCTGCAAACTTGGTCTAAACCCTTAACCTTTTTCCTTTGAGAAGTAAATCTCAGAGGAGAAACCCAAGATCTGAACTTTGGGGTACACCACTAGTGACATTTTTTTTGAGGAGGTAGATTCACTCACCCACCCTAATTTCTTGGGTTCCATTTTTGAGCTAATTTGCTATTCAGCAAGTTACATGGGAATTTTTATTTAACTGGAAGAGTTTATTTGTGATACTTGAGCATGGGATGGTGTTAAATACCTTTGCAAGGTCTAGATATGTGGTTTATACTGACTTGCATCCATCCATTACTTCAGTAACCTTCTCAAAGAAGTGAACCAGATTAAGTAGGCAGGATCTGCTTTTGATGAATCAGACTGGCTGGGCAGAACATTTGTACGGGTCTATATTATCCGAACGAAAACCGCATTGCACGAATCCCATTTGAGTGACACCAAATGAGCGAATGTCGCAAATATCACAAGAGTGAATGGAGATCGCCGTAGGGAATTCTTCCCTTTACTTCAATGGCGTGCGATCTCGGAGTTGGTATATTTAAGTAGCGGGGGTGTGGGGGGTGCAAGGGGGCTTGACCCCCTGCATGAAACAGTTAGTGACAGTTTTTGTCTGTTAGTTTTTTTATTTATCAGTTTCGAAATTTGCGGAATTCACACATTTGGTGTCGCTCAAACATGATTCGCAATGCAGTTTTCGTTCGGATAATATAGACCCCATTTGTACGATACCTATATCCTTATTTATAAATTCCATATGAATCCTATCTGTAGTTTTTCAGATGACGCTGGTCAGGCTTATGGATCTATAATTACCGTGATCAGGTGATGCACCACCATTGCACAAGAGGATGGCTGTTGCAGTCTGCCTTTCATCTAACATGAAGCCTGTTTGGAGGCTGATATTGAATAGCCTGTATGGGAGGTCTGACACGTCATGGTTTAGGCTGACAGTAGGCAGCCTGGCCTGGGATATTATCTGGCCCCACAAAAGTAGTGTTCTTGGCCTTGGAGTGCAGTCGAGGACTTGTTGTTGGGATATTTGAGGGAGCAGTGTAGATGCAGGTATGTGATCTGGGAATATGAGGGGGGTGAAGTTTCAACAAAATTTCCCTACTAGTAGCTATGTCCTCTGAGTCTGAGTATGTAACAGCCTTAACTATTAGTGTTGCACAGCACTGGGCATTATTTCAGTGGTTTCTTACATAGTAAAAGAAGGCTTTGTGGTTATCCTTTGCCTGGGTGTCTATTTTTACCTCATATTTAGGTTAAGTTAATTTGATCAGAGCCTGGAGTTCCTTGTTAAATTTAGAAAGAGAGTTATTGGCATCTTGAGAGTTAAATGTATGTTTGTGTGCAGTGAATGTTTTCTTTTATTGTAGAACCAAATTTATATTAGGGTTCCACCACGGGTGTGGGGGGGGGGGTATTTTTAAATATGGCATTGTTATTTACTTCTGAGGAGGACAGATGCATCTATGAAGCTGTTTGCATGTGCATAGAATTTGGCGGTTAAGGATTCCACATAAGCTGGGTGCTTATAAAGACAGAAGCGTCTTTTGATTTGAGTCAGTTTTAGTAGATCGGCCGTGGTGTAATCTCTGAATATTGAGGTATTGGAAAATGCTTCTGACTTCAGTGTTAACATTAATTTTACCAGTTTGCTTGGATTCATGCACAGAGACTCCACACTGGTAAGGTAGGAGATACAGGCTGAGAAGGACATAAAGGGGGGTTCTGCAGTTAGCTATGGTATGATAAATGGGGTTTGTTAATAGTAAGATGTGTGGAGGAGTTCATATCATTATCTTATGTAACAAATCTGTAGGTTCATAGTTCATAGGTAGGTACTAGGCTATTGGCCCTTTGGCCTATATAAGCCTAGCCAAAAAGGTTCCCTGGCTTTCGCCACCCAAGAAAATTATTTTCCTGTGTTCCTGACAAGCAGTGCCGCAGAAATGATCCCCGGGGTGAATTTTCTATTTCCCATCTAGTCGTCAAGATCTTTCTTAAAGAGGGCCAATGAGGAGCTTTGCTTGACATGAATGGGTAGCTTGTTCCAGAGTATGGGTCTCTGGGACAGGAATCTATCCCTCCAGCTTGTTCTGTTTATTGTGGTGACAAGGTTTAGGTCCCTAGAGCGTGTGGTTCGAAGAGATTAGGATTTCTTTAAGTGTAGCATGTCCAACAGCTCTGGGTTTGACATAGCTTTGTATGTTAGGCAGAGATCGCCTCTGAGTAGGCGATATGCGACAGAGTAGAACTAGAGTTTTTTTGAGACGGTCTGCGTATGGCATTTGTTTGAGGCCTGTAATCCTGTTAGTGAGGTATTTCTGTGGCCTTTCCAGTTGTTGTAGGTGTCTTGTGAGATACATGCCAAATGGGGCATTGTACTCTATAATGGGTCTGATGAGGGATGAGTAGAAAGGAACAATGACCTACTTTTTATTAGAGGAGAACCCTTTTGTGATGAGGTGTCCCATGTAAAAGGATTTCCTGACTACTGTGGCAATATGGTTATCAAAGGAGGGACTACTGTCCACCAGGTGAAATATTTTCTTAAGAGTACAGAGGCACCATTGCTTTAAGTGCCTTCATGTAATGTCGTGGCCCTGAACATTTAGTAGGCATTGAAATCCTGTATTGATGGAGTGCTCTCACTAGTTTTGAACCAGGTCTTTGTGACAATGCCTTTCCTTGCCTTGCTGGAAAATTGTTTTGTGCACCTACCTGATACCTTCTTTGCTCACATCCTAACAATGCCCCAGTACTAAGAAGACCTTGTAATATGCTACATAGTAATAACCACACTTTACTAGTATTAGTTCCCAAGAACTGTGACACTTTTTCTTCAGGGCTAAGAAGTGTCACTGATTATAATCAGTTTAGATCCAATTGTAACTTTTCCCATATGAGAGAGAGAGACAGAGAGACAAATGCAAGTGCTGATCTAGTAACTCTCAGTAGACTTGTCTTGTTCAAGTCTTCCGTTGACCCCTAAAACCCTATTATTCTTACCACCCTGTTGTCTGCATCACTTCACTACCCGTCCAACTAGTTGCCTTCCCTCAGTAAGCCTCTTACCCTGTTTATTATTTCCTAGAACCCTACTGTCACAGCATGTCCAGTATATATAGTTACCCTCTGAAGTATTTTTTCTCTTGTTTCTCTCACTCCTCTTTTTACTACGAACCTGATACCTGCTGTATATACTGCAGACATAGTCAGAAAAATCCAACATTTCCTTGTGTATTGACTGTATGTTTTGGAAGCTGAAGCCTGACTTTTTATGTATTTATTTATTTATTTATTTTTATTTGTTTATTTACTCAGTCATTCACTCACTTACTTGTTTACTTTTGTTGACTGGATTACACTCCTAACTAAAGCCTGTTTTAAAGGGAGACCCAAGGGTGGTATTCATATTGCCTAGGGAAAATTTGGCCAAGACTTAGGGGAAATTCTTGTATATATATGTGTGTGTGTGTGTGTGTATGTGTGTGTGTATATATATATATATATATATATATATATATATATGTATATATATATATATATATATATATATATATACACACACACACACACACACACACACATATATATATATATATATATATATATAAATATATTTTTTTTATAAATGCCACGAGTTTTTACACACAGCACCCTTCCACACATGTTATCACCAACCCAGACAGATGGAACCTTGGTTTAATATCTGATATTAAGAACAGCATTGCACAAGTGTATTTCCCCTTTTATGCTGCATTACAAGTTCAGGACTGAAAAATTATCCCAGGCACATGGTAAGAACAGAACCAACTGATGTCTGACCTTACTGCCCAAAAACAAATGCAATGCTTGTTGAGCTTTACATTTCTGCAAACCGTCTCAGACTTTGTAACTTGTGATGCACATCTGAGTATGTGCTACCGACATTTTCACTTATCACTTACATCTCGCATTAGTATTTCTCTTTTATGTCACAGTTGTGACTCATATTTCTTTAATCCAGGCTCTGTCTAAAAGATCCACATGTTGAGCGCATTACTTTATTGAACAAGCTCAAAATAAAAATAAGATATAAGGGAAGCATGCAAAGTGATGAAGGAAGAAATATGGTAAGAGGGACAGATCTGTGGGGTGATCTGAAAGAGCTGCAACATGCCAAAAAGTGCTCAGACCCAAGCAGGACTGTACTCAAAGTATTATTACTTAAAACAAATAAGCAAGTAAATTCCATATCAGATGATAAAATAAAGACATATCTCAGACAGGTCACAATAGACACATTTCAAGTGCCTCAGGATAACAAAGCTCTTCCTGGGGGTTAAGATCACGTTACTTCTTCATTCATATACATAACCTGCCATAAAATACATTTTAAGCCATCATTAAGTTCAATCAAGTCTTAAATACTCTTATGTAATAATTTAAATGCAGTGGAACCCATACACACAATGAGAGGCATGTCCTTCAGTTGTCTCTTGTTTTCATGGGTATCTCTTATTTTAGTTCAGAATTTTGATCTGTCCTACCTACAGTCTGTTATCTTGTAAAAAGGTGGTGGTTTTCACTCAACAAACAATGGAAATTATTAAAGTCGCAAACCTCCTTTACTTCAGTAACTGCATGTTGATTAAACTCATCTGGCTCTTCTGACTTTAAATGTCAGCGGTACTGATATTTAAATGCTGTCCCTAGTTATGTTCATCTCTGTCCCTTTTTCAGAAGATAAACTGTTGAGCACTGTGAGGAAAGGTTTGTTGTAGGAAAATTATAAATAATCTTACATTTACAGTAGCTTTAGGAAATGTCCATTTTTTTTTAGTTTCTGGTTTATATTTTACCTTTCTTCGTTCATGTGGCTGTAAATAAAATGACATCAGGCAAAGAGCCATAAAAAATTCAGTCACTGTATATACTGTTATTAATAATAATAACCATTTGTTAACCAGGTAGGCCCACTGGACATGCAGTCCTTATTCAGGCGTGACCTAGGAGCAATATCTAGTTAGGTGGTGGCTTGGTCACTGTCACACAGTAGCCTAATGAGGGCTGAGGTAATCAAACCTTGTACCACAGACACTGCAACTCACAGCCGTAACCATCTGCTTGAGTTCTAGTGACTGTGATACTGGGTTTTATTCCCTCGGCTCTCATTCCCCTGCTGTATGATCTTAAGCAAGTCATCTAACCAGATGTTGCTCATGGGTCTCCCTAAAAAGGCACTGCATGCAGCCCAGTGGGTCTGCCCGGTTAACAAATTGTTATTATTATTATTATTATTATTATTATTATTATTATTATTATATAACACTAACAGATGCATATGCAAAGCTACTTTTCAAAGATCTGAGAGAAGGGAGACGTGATCATTTGCCAGAAAAAAGACCGCCACACAGAAGAATTTAACAGTTAGAGAAGTCAGAGGAGGGGAAAAAGGAATGCTGATGGTACACCAGAGAGGGAAGATGACAACAGGAGAGTAGATTACTGAAGAACTACAAGGACGGCTGTGGCAGGTGTGGAACAGCAGATCTTCTTTTTCTTTCAGCTGTTCCCATTAGGGGTCGCCACAGTGGATCATCTGTTTCCATTTCTTCCTGTCCTCTGCATCTTTCTCTATCACACCAACCACCTGTATGTCTTCTCTCACCACATCCATAAACCTTAACCTAGGCCTTCCTCTTTTCCTGTTACCTGGCAAATTCATCCTTAGCATCTTTTTCCCAATATACTCTGAATCTCTCCTCAGCACATGTCCAAACCAATGTAATCTTGCCTCTCTGACTTTGTCTCCAAACCTTCCAACCTGGGCTGACCCTCTAATATACTTATTCCTAATCCTGTCCACCCTTGTCATACTCAGTGCAAATCTTAACATCTTTAACTCTGCCTCATTCAGCTCTGACTCCTGCCTTTTTGTCAATGCCACTGTCTCCAACACATATAACATAGCTGGTCTCACTACCCTCTTGCAGGCCTTCCCTGTCACTCTTACTGGTACCTGTCTGTTACAAATCACTCCTGACACTCTTCTCCACCCATTCCAACCTGCCTGTACTCTCTTCTTCACCTCTCTTCCACACTTGCCATTATTCTGAACTGTTGATCCCACGTATTTAAGTATATGTAAGTAAGTAGGTGTGGAACAGCAGATATGTGGACTAAATTCTTTACATAAGCATTCGTGACTGAAAGACAGGGCAGCTGTCTAGTGTGGGAAAGTGCAATAGCAGTAGACTGAGTAAGAGAGAATGAGAAATGGTAAAATGACCTTTGACAGATAAAGTGATCAGGGAAGTTGAGAGATTTAAGCTGTGGTAAGGTGCAAGGTGCAGTGCGTTGTTCTCTTTAGTGCTCGCGAAGCTGGAGATTCTAATTAAAGAATTATGTCCCTGAAACATGTCATTTGTCTGGGTGACACATTCCAGGGCTGCTGAAGCTTGGGACTAGTCATTCCTAAGGCGAAGCTTCATACTTAGATGCCAGTAAAACTTAGTCATGTATCAGGAATGGTTACAGAAAAGATAAGGTGCATTAGGCTGTATTGATTTTCCTGTGTGAGAACTCCCTGTCATTTAAGCAGCAGCAGCACAGGTTCGTGCAAGGAAGATTCCATCAGTCATATGGGATCCATTTTTATGACTGTGTGGCACAGGAGAGCTTTAGTGTGATTTTTGATTTTGTGGCACACTGAAGCATGGTGTGGAAATTAAATGTGTTAAAAGTTTGCCTAAGTTTTTAAACTTGAGAGAAAGAATGACTGATGAACAAGGTTGGTGTGTGTGTGTGTGTGTGTGTGTGTGTGTGTGTGTGTGTGTGTGTGTGTGTGTGTGTGTGTGTGTGTGTGTGTGTGTGTGTGTGTGTGCATGCTCATGAGAGTGGAGCCTAGAAGGCAGGCACTGATGTGTGCAGAGTTGTACTTCACCTGGTTTTATTAGTCGTCTTTCCATACAAATATTAGTTAGTAAATATATTTCACCAGTTCATAGGTAACACCAAAATATTGCCAGTGGTTACAGATGAAAGGAATAGACTCCAGCAACATCGGAATGGGACTAAATAGATTCATAGGTTCATAGATGTTTACTAGGCTAACGACCAGAAGCCCTTTTTAAGCCTAGCCATGCACCCCAAATCTCTGACACATTCTGATGCCCTTCTTAAGTGTAAGCTTTGGTTGGCTAACCACCGGGGTGACATGCAGGTTTGTACCTAACCTCTTGAGTTTATCAACAATGCCTGAGTGAGGTATTGTGTCAAATGCCTTGGCAAGGACAAGGTAGGCAGTGTGAATGATTTTGCCCTCATCCATTGCTTTGGTGACCTTCTCAAAGAAGTCTACCAGTTTGAGTAGTCATGATCTGCCCTTGACAAAACCAAACTGGGTTGGGTCCAGTGTCTGGAAGTTTACTATATCTCTATTGGTCATCTCCTTCTTTCCATGGCTTTACATATAAGACTAGTGAGACTTATGGGTCTGTAGTTTCCGGGGTCTGTAGATGGCCCACCTTTGTGCAGAGGGATGACTGTTACCTTTCTCCATTCATGAGACACAAAGCCTGTTAGGAGGCTGCAGTTAAATAGTAATTCCAGAGGCCCTGATAGGTCATGTTTCATGCTATTTAGAAGGCATCCTGTGATATTTTCTGGGCCCAGTGATGCAATGTTCTTGGTCTTAGAGAGAGCATTAAGGACCTGTTCCCTAGTGATAGTATGGGGAGTTATATTTGATGATATTTCCTGAGGGAAGGTTGAGGGTCAGGTAGGTGATAGACAGATTTAATTCTCAAGTGCAAGGTGATACACTCAGAAAGGCAGAATCCTAGTAGAATATACACACTGTGGAGGATATATGAGATGGAGATGGAGCTGGTAGTTAACACCTGGACTGAACCATGCCAAGCCGTGTGAGAGAGGTATAACAGACACTAGTATAATGGGGTGCATAGCTTAGGGGGATGTACTCCAGCAATGCTTGGGCGATGTTGTTACTGCACTGAGGACTAGAAGACTAATGAGATGACATAAACATGTTTATAGCAGCCAGTTTGAAAAAAAACTGAGAAAACTGACGAGGCTCAGCCCAGTCACAAAAGTACTGAAAGAGCTGCAGTGTGACGTTATGAGCAGAAACTTAGACAACAAGACATTCATACTGGGAGAAGTCAAATGCAGAGCATGATGCAGAATTACTGCATTGCAAACAAAAATGTGGTTGATCTCTATTAGAAGTCAAAAAGTAGTTGGGCCCCAACTCTGGGGCACAGAAGGAAGAAGCAATGACTGCTAACACAGGTTTGACTAACAGTTTGGTTACTTGAGGGGACACCTGTGGTTTGGAAGATTTTCTTCACACACACGCATTTCTGGTGATGGAGACAGCTCCAAAATCATGAAGCAGATTGCTGTTAGTATTATAGCATGGGGGGGGGGGCAGATTTAACTGATGTTACGGGTGTTGACACGAGTGACATTGGTAGCTCAACCCATGTTAGGGAGTGCAAATAATATCCTGGCATGCAGGGCAGCATATGTAATGGTGCCAGTTGTTCTGCTACAACCAAAATCCCCTTCCCTACCCACCACTACTGAGATCCCAGCCATGAGGAATAGTATTGGGAAAATTAAGGGAAAAGGAGCTACAACAGCAAGCATAGAGCACAACTGATGATATGCCTAAGGACATGGAAAAATACCAAAAAAATCGAAAAAATAAAGCAGTGGGGCAAATATCCTGAAAAAAAGCCAGATGAATTGAAAACATACATGGTAAATAGAAAAGGTTTCTACTAAGGGTTAACTCTCAAAGAAATACGACCCTGCAGATTTTGCGCGGGTTTGAACATGGTATTACTGATTGACAGGCAGTCATGACAGACTCCTTAACCAGCCACTTGCATGACCTGTTAAAATGCAGTGCCATTGCTGTAACAGGCAGCAATGGTTATTAGATTTATAATAGTTTCTAAAAATCGTGCACAATCTAGTGTGTGATTCAGATGCCATGATGTAATTTCACTGATTAAAACGGCAGGTAAACTGTGAACTAAATAAGTGCTGTGTAGAAAAGAAGTACTCAACAAAATGAGAAGACACAATGCATTAATGTAAGATATAGATGGAATGTAAAATATAGATGGAATTATGCAACACCGAGTTTTAATATCAGAACTACAAGTCTCAAACAACTGGCCATGGCCCCCTTATCCCACCCCCCGGTTCTTTGGTTGAAAAACATTGCAAAAAAATACCGTTTCCTGATCAGGTAATAAAGTGAAACACATATTTAAAACTAGTCAGTCATGAGGGGTATCTGCAGATGACTAACAGTCTTGTCTGTTAAGGGGACCAGGTTGTGCATTAGTTTTGAAAATTATTATAAATCTACTAACTGTTGCTGCCTACTTCCACCTCCCATGGATACCAATCATTTCCTTTGGTCAAGAATTTTGGACTAAAGCCACTACTGTGGCACTGAGTGATAAAACTCTGACTAGGGCCTAGGCGATCCTGATTTGATTATTGGCTTGGGTGACTGACAGAACTACAGGAACGGATAGGCATATCCATCCTGTGGAGGAGTGTACTCATTGTTGATGCTCGCTAAGGGAAAGTGTGGTTTAAAGAGGGGCATTGCCCTAGGATGTAACCAACAAGCATGGGGGCGGGGTGGCGACAGGGAAAATGGGTAGGGCAAAAAAAAAAGGCAACAAATAGAAGCACACATAACCAAGACCCCAGAACACCCTTAAGATTCATGACTGGCTTTAGCGATACTGTAGTAAGTCTGGCAGGGGTGCGAGAATGGCTGGTAGACCTAGCGTGGATGTGGGGTACTGGGGCTGGGCAGGGAATAATAAGGTCTGAGAGGACCAAAAAGAATTGTGGACCAGATGTGTGAAGTACAACTGTTAAATTTTATTCTGGTTTACTTATGTTGTGGCATAAATATGAAACTCTAATAATTAGCAAAACCTTTTCTGTGGGACGTATTTTGACAGGAGATTGAGTGAACAAATATAAACAATTATAACTATTTCATGTTTCGATATGTGTTTTGTAATATTTTGTATTTACAAAAGAACCACCTCGGCATTGGCAAATGCATCTGCCTCTTGTGTGTACTCATGAGATCAGATGGAAGAAGGTGAGGTTTGCCACTGTACATCTAGTATGGTACTTCTTTGAGATATAACCCAAAGCTGGAATGGAGGACATAATTTTTCACATAAAAAACTGTTGGAACTATAGAGTGTCATTCCGGCTCCTGTCATAGCATACAACTTGCTGGGATGTTAAACAAGTGACATAAGGGTATACGAACTGGTCCTAAGTTAACCACATAAGGAATTAGCTGTTACAAACTTGGTACTGCATATCAACGCATTTGTTTATGCTTCATATATTTTTATATGCAATTCCTAGTTATGTCCTTATAAAGGTAAAAATATGTTTAGGGAACTTAGCAACATAAAAATTGAGAAAGCATAAAGAAACCATAGCTACAAGGAAGCACTTGCTCACAAATCTCAGGGTGGATGTAGTTGTAATGGACCTGTAGTCATTTTGCACTAAATTCTGCATGTTGCAGAAATTCCAAATTAATGAATGTCTCCTATTGCCCGTGTTCCAAAAATAAAATACAGTCTACTTGCATTACTAAAACATTATTCTTTCTCTTCACAGTTTCCGTTGATGATATTGAGGATGTGACAATTGGCCATCAGACTGAAGGAATGCAGAAATATGCAATGGAATATCCTGCCAGCCAGTGCCTGTCCATCATTTTCAGGGGAGATAAGAAAGATCTGGATCTCGTTGCAAGTTCAAGTGAAGAAGCCAGTCACTGGTTTTCTGGTATCATGAAAATCAGACAACAATTACATATAATAAGTACGAAACTGAAAATGGAACAGTATCCTTTAAAAAATCTGTTTTCCAGACATGGATTTAAGTATCATGTAACAAATCATTACAGCTGCAATTGTGGTAATACAAGCCATTTTACTTAACCACCAAAACATGTCTAGAAACAACACCATAAACCATCCAGCTACCACTTTATGCTTCTACCTACTGACCACATACAAACTCATATAGAAAGCCTGCTGTTGTTGTTGTTGTTTGTCTTTCGGCTTTTCCCCGATAAGGGGTCGCCACAGCGGAACTCCAGTCTGCTAATGATTGGCACTAGATTTTTTACAAAATGCCGAGGTGCCAGCTCGACGCCCAACCTTCAATGAAGGCATGTCCATTTACACACGCATGTCTTCGAATGCTACCCAACTGCGGGGAGGACATGCAGACTCCACACAGAAGGCACTCCCAAGGCAAGCCGAGAATCGAACGGGAGAACCTCTTACTGTGAGGTAACAATGCTAAAGCCTGCTGTACATATGTAAATACTTGTGTCATTGTCTACTCCCTCTGTCACTGTTATATTAAAGATTTCATGGCTGTTTTCTTGACTCTGTGAATATGTAAATACTCATTTCATTCTCCACACTCTCTCTGTCAAGATTTTATCTCAAGGTTTCATGGATGTTATCTGCACTCTGTGAATATGTAAACACGTGTGTCATTTGCCACTCCCCCTGTCACTATTATACTTAAAGATTTCATGGTCGTTATCTTGACTTTGTGAATATGTAAATACTCATTTCATTCATAGGTTCATAGGTTGGTACTGGGCTATCAGCCCTAGGGCCTATACAAGCATAGTCATAACAATTTCCTGGCTATTTCTTCCCACACTATTTACTTCCCTGGACCCCTGTCTAGCAGGGTGACTGACGTGACCCTGGGGTGAATTTCCTTTCTCCCATCCAATCATCAAGGTTCCTTTTGAAGAGGGCCAAAGAGGCACTCTGCTTGATATGTATGGGCAATCTATTCCAGAGTCTGGGGAGTCTCTGGGTCAGGAACCTATCCCTCCAGCATGTTTTGTTTATTATGATGACAAGGTTTAGATCCCTGGAGCATGTGGCTCTGAGGGATTGGGATTTCTTTAAGTGTAGCATGTCCAACAGCTCTGGGTTTGACATGGCCTTGTATGTTAAGCAGGGATCTGAGTAGACGTTATGCGACAGAGTATAGCTGGAGTTTTTTAAGGTGATCAGCATAGGGCATCTGCTTTAGACCTGTGATTCTTTTCGTGAGGTATTTCTGCGGCCTTCCCAGTTGTTGCAGATGTCTTGAGCGGTACATACCAAACGGGGCATTGTATTCTATAATGGGTCTAATGAGGGATGAGTACAGTGGGACAATGACCTCCTTTTTTCTGGATGAAAAGCCCTTAGTGATGAGGTGTGCCACATAGAAGGATTTCCTGACTGTTGTGGTGATGTGGTTATCGAAGGTGAGACCACTGTCCACCTGTGTCCCTAAGTCTCTTATCACACTTTCAGTGTTTAGTGTACTGCCACTTATATGGTAATTCATGGGTACATGTTTTTTCCCAAAGAGGATAACTATACATTTCTTGGCATTGAACTTGAGCCCATGGCTCTCACACCAAGCATCTGTTTCTGTAAGGCCCTTTTGTAGAGTATCCACATCATTTGGGGATTCAGTAATGGCTCCCAGTTTGCAGTCATCTGTGAACTTTGTTAGCCAGAGTCCCTTAGTGTTGGCTTGTATTTCAGAGAAGTATATGCCAAACAAGAGCTGTTCCAGGACTGATACCTGAGGTACTCCACTTGTCACTTGTCTGGAGCTGGATTTGGAGTCGGCTACTTTTACAGTGTGGGTTCTATTAATAAGCCGGTTAGCAACCCATTGGGTGACGTAGGGATTAATGCCCAGCTTAGTAAGTTTATCTATGATTCTAGAATGGAGGATGGTGTCAAAGGCCTTGGCAAGGTCTAGATAGGCTGTGCGAACCACCTTACCCTTGTCCATGGCTCTGGAGACTGATTCGAAGAAGTCAGTCAGGTTCAGGAGACAAGATCAGCCCTTCATGAACCCAAACTGGGTGGGGTCCAGTGTTTGAAGGTTGCCAATGTCTTTGTTTATAAGTTCCATGATAATATGCTCCATGGCCTTGCAGATAAGGCTCGTCAGACTGATGGGACGGTAGTTTCCAGGATCCAAGATGGATCCCCCCTTGTGGAGTGGGATAACTGTAGCTCTGCGCCACTCAGTAGGCACAAAACCTGAGGTGAGGCTATGGTTAAACATGACACTTAGGTGAGGTGCCCATTCATATTGTAGTTCATGTAGTACAGAGCCCGGGATGTCATCTGGTCCCACGGATGCTGTATTCTTAGCTTTGGAGAGTGCGTTTTTTACCTGTGTGGCCATTATTACCAGAATTTGGCAATCTTCCAGTATTGAGATGGGCCATTTATGGGGTGAGAGGCAGGTGACGTTGGCACTGAATCGATCTGCCAGGATATTGGCAATATCCTTGGGTTCAGTATATTTAATGCCATTCTGTTTTAGCTCAGAGCAGATCTGAGCATTGACATTTAGATTATTGACATAGTTATAGAATGCCTTGTGGTTGTCTTTGGAATCTTTGGCAATTTTATTTTCGTAACTAGCTTTGGAGGATTTTATGGGGGATCTCAGTTTCTTACTGAGGCTGGTAAGGGAGTTTTTTGCATCCTGGGATTTTCCTCTTTTCTGCAACAGTTTCTTCCTTTTGTTGTAAAGTTTGTTTATGGCAGGGGACCACCAGATTGTCTTCCTTTTTTGGAGGAGAGTATCTTGGTACGATTCATGCATGAGTGGATGTGCTCGTACAGTGCCTTAGTGTAGGATTCAGCAGTTGAACTTTCAGTTCCCATCTGCATGGGTGTCATGAAGTTTTTCACTTCTGACTTGAGTAGCATGATGTTGGCTTCACAATTGTATCTAAAGGTTTCATGGATGTTTTCTGCACTCTGTGAATATGTAAACACGTGTCTCATTCTCCACTCCCTTTGTCACTATTATACTTAAAGGTTTCATGGCCGTTATCTTGACTCTGTGAATATGCATATATTTCATTCTCCACACTCTCTCTCTGTCACTAGTTTATCTCAAGGTTTCATGGATGTTATCGGCACTTAGTGAATATGTAAACATGTGTGTCATTCTCCACTCCCTCCGTCACTATTATACTTAAAGGTTTCATGGCTGTTATCTTTATTCTGAAACACTATCAGTACTTATTGCTATAGTAAACCCTTCTAGTACTAACTTCTTCTATCTCCTTACCATCTCACTGCCCATCTTTACTCTTCTTTATCTCCCCCATCTTTCCTCTTTCTACTTCATGTTGTCTGCACATCAATTCAGTGAAACATTTTCTAGAATTTTCTACTACTTGCTTTGTACATATCCCCACATTACAACTATATTGAAACTGCTACTATTCTCCTTTTGTATGTCCCCTGCTGTAAATCTGTTTTACAATTGCCTACTTCAGTATGATATGCTGTTAACCATCTGCAAATCATTCTTCATATTATACATGTATAATGTCTGTTGAAGTATTACTATCCAAATATTACTGTTTTGTAAACTGGGCTGGGCCTAAAATTGGACTTCTGTGGTGAGTGGTCTACACGGGTCACCAAAATGTAAAGAAAGCAAATAAATAAGAAAAATACACTGTTTTCAAACTAATTCAGTAAAGAATTCCCCTTTCTCTAATGTGTGCCAGCCTTAGAAATTATTATATTAAGTAAGGGGGTGCATAGGGAAAAATATCTTGGCAGTGTTGGGGGGGGGGGGTTACTTTATATATGACTTCAAAACTTGAATTTTTCTTTGGGCCAATTGTTTTCCACTTTGGGCCAATTGTTCATTTATTTTTTTAGGAGGTAAACAGGCATTTTTCATTTGTGGTTATTACACTGAACTATCATTTTTAGGTTCATAGGTTCATACTAGGCTATCTGCCCTGGGGCAATTATAAGCCTAGCCCGCTTCTGTATGGCTTACGCCACCCCTTGATTTGAGTATACTGTGCCCTTTTTAAGGTTTAGTTTACTGTCCCTCTGTCTAATAGTGACACGGGAGTAATCCCTGGGACAAACCTACGATCCCCCATCCACTTATCGAGATTCTTCTTGAAGAGATTCAGTGAGGTGCTCTGCCTCACATGAACTGGAATTCTATTCCAGAGCGAAGGGAGCCTCTGGGTTATGAACCTGTCCCTCCAGCAAGTTCTGTTTATTTCTGTGCTGAGGTTCAAGTCCCTCGAGCGTGTGGCTCTAAGGGATTTAGATTTACTGAGGTGGAGCATGTCCATTAATTCTAGATTTGACATAGCTTTGTATGTCAGGCATAAATCGCCTCGAAGTAGGCGGTATGCAACTGAGTAGAGCTGGAGTTTTTTTAACCGAGCAGCATATGGCATCTGTTTGAGACCCATGATCCTCTTGGTGAGATACTTATGGGGTCTTTCTAATTGCTGCAGGTGTCGGGTAAGGTACATCCCAAAAGGGGCATTGTATTCTATGATGGGCCTGATGAGGGATGAATAAAGGGGCATGATTACCTCTCTTGATCTAGATGTGAAACCCTTCGTGATGAGGTGGGCTATGTAGAAGGTCTTTCTAACCACTTTGGCAATGTGGTTTTCAAAGGAGAGATTGCTATCAACTTGGGTCCCCAGGTCCCTAAAAACTTTCTCTGTACTTAATGGGTTTCCGCCTATGTGGTAATTTGTGGGCACATTGTTTTGCCAAAGGGTATGACTATACATTTTTTGGCATTTAGCTTTAAACCATGGCACTGGCACCAGTTATCTGTCTCTGTGAGACCTTTTTGAAGGATGTTTGTGTCAGCTGGACAGTTGATTATGGCGCCCAGTTTGCAGTCGTCTGCGAACTTGGTGAGCCATAGTCCTCCCACATTTGCCTGTACCTCGGAAAAGTATATACCGAACAAGAGTGGTCCCAGGACAGAACCCTGTGGGACACCACTTGTGACCGGTTTCGAGTCTGACATGGCTCCAGCAAGTCTCACTCTGTGGGTTCTGTCTTTGAGCCAGTTTGCGACCCACCTTGTGACATAGGGGTTTTATATTTAAGCTGGATAGCTTATCTATGATGCCCGAGTGGGGTATTGTGTCAAATGCCTTTGCAAGGTCCAGATAGGCTGTGTGGACTACCTTCCCTTCATCTATGGCTTTGGTGACTGCTTCAAAGAAGTCAACCAGGTTCAAAAGGCAGGATCTGCCCTTCACAAAGCCGAACTGGGTAGGATCTAGTGTCTGTAGGTCCCCAATGTCTTTGTTTATGAGCTCCATGATGATCCTCTCCATAGCCTTGCAGACTAAGCTAGTCAGGCTTATGGGGCGATAGTTTCCAGAGTCCGTAGAGGCTCCACCTTTGTGGAGTGGGACCAATGTTGCTGTACGCCATTCTGTGGGCACATATCCTGTAGTGAGGCTGAGATTGTGTAGCTGTTTTATTTGAGGGATTAGTTCCTCTTGTAGTTCATGTAGAATGCAACCTGGGACTCCATCTGGTCCCATGGAAGCAGTGTTTTTTGCTTTGGAGAGGGCAGCCTTCACCTGAGCATCTGAGATGTTTGGGAGGCAGCCCTCTGCCAGGATAGATACTTGCTCTTTTGGGGGGGAGGGGGTGGAGAAGTTTGCACTAAACCTGTCTGCCAGGATATTGGCAATGTCTGTGGGTTCAGTGTATTTTTTGTTGTTTAGAATCAACTCAGAACAAGTCTGGGAGTTGCATCCCAGGTTTCAAACATAACTGAAAAAAGCCTTATGATTGTCTTTGGTGTCCTGTGCAATATTTCTCTCGAAGCTGGCCTTGGAGGATTTTATGAGGGATCATAATTTTTTGCTAGTACTGATCAGAGATGCCTTCCCTATTAGGGATTTTGTTCTATCATGTAGTAGCTTCCTCCTTCTGTTGTACAGTTTATTTATGGCAGGGGTCCACCAGACTGGACGCCTGCCTTTGGATGATTGGGTCTTGGTTTTGTTTGGGATAGCATGATCCATGCATTCCTGGAGATATCCGTAGAATGCATTTATATAGGATTCTGCAGTTTGGGCCATAGTTTCCACTGGCCCTGGGGCCTTGAAGGATTCCACTTCGGTTTTGAGAAGTGAGAAGTTCGCTTTTGAGAAGTTTTTCACTGTGGTTTTCTGGGCTGGGGGGTGGGGTCGGGACGTGGACATCCAGTAAAATTAATTTATGGTCTGATCTTACCAATGAGGGATATACCTCTGGTGTGGAGCATAGAGTCCCCATGTTTGTAATGATCAGGTCCAGTATGTTGTCCCCTCTTGTGGGAGTGGTGACTAGTTGTTCCATAGCATTTGAGTTTATAATTTCCAGGAATCTTTGGGCTAAGGTGCTGGGGCTTGAGTAGTGCTCCCAGTCAATGTTTGGGTAGTTGAAGTCGCCCAATATAATGGTGTTTGAAGAGAACTTCATGTTCTTCAATGTTTTCAGGAAAGCCGAGTGGGATTCCTGACTTTGAGAGGGTGGTCTGTAGGATGCTATAAACTGAAAAGCAGTCTTGCCCACTGTTAGTTGCACATGGATGGTCTCCGATACTTCGTGCAATGCCACTAACCTGGAGGTGTGGATATCCTTGATAAATATGGAAACTCCCCCTCCTTTTGTGATTCGGTCCGGGTTTTGGGGGCGAAAAGCATGATATGAGGTATAGCCTGGCAGTGCTGGGGTGCTCTCTGGAGCCTTGAACCAGGTTTTTGTCACTGCACAGATATCGATGTTCTCCATACTGAGGAGAGCTTATAGTGCGTGCATCTTGAGGTTAAGACTTCTGGCGTTTAGCAGCATTACCCTTAGTTTCTTGTTCCTTGTGCTGTCTATGGGGGTGGGTTTGACTTTTGAGCCTTGCCTAAAAAAGGCAGCATGGGGGTGGCAAGAGCCTTTGCCAATATCCGAAAGCCCAGTGGTGACAGGTGCAAGCCGTCCCTAGCGAAGCAACGTGGCTTGTCGAGCATGTCATCCCAGGCTGACAGACACTGGATCCCCTTTGAATGACACCAAAATTTTAGCCAGTTGTTAAAATCAATCATTTTGTCTTTGTACTGTGGCATCATTCTAGGTGAGGGTAAGATGCTGCTCAAGGTCAGGGTCATACCAGCCTGGGCTACATGATCAGAGAGCTCCTCTATGTCTCTTTTCATGTAGTCCAGGGAGGTACGTCTCAGGTCATTCACACCAGCATGTACAATGACTGAGTCATATTTGTATTTGCTTTGGAGTGACCTGAGTGCTTGCGTTATGTGTCGGATCCTAGCACCTGACAGGCAGCTCACCATGACCTTCTCTTTATTCAGCCTTGTGAGCGGGACGTCAGTGTGTCTGACAATAGAGTCACCTATAACAAGAGTATCAGGTGTGTTATTCAGCCTTAAGGGCTGTGGCTGCTTGGCACACTGACTTTGTGGGTTATGTGTTGTGTGTGTTTTGTTTTGAGGTAGCGTTTGCTTGGATGTCTGCTTTGGAGGTCTCTGTTGCTTAGGTAGATTTTTATTTAGAGCCTCCGAGTATTTTTTGTGTATTTATGTGTTTGGTTTGCTGATGTGGTGGGACTATGTGATACTGGAATTGTGTTGTGTGAGGTTACCTTCTCCTCCTGACTGGTTACACCAGTTTTGAGATGAGAGAGCTCAGCCTCCAGTTTGGCTAAATAGTTGCATCTCTCACATATATTTGAACCTGTTTGGAGGAGGAGAGGGTTGTCCGTGTACATGAGACAGTTGTAACATTGCCTCAAAATTCCCAGATTCACCAGCTGGACTGGAGAGGAAACCATTGACTGACCTTTGGACATGCTAGAGTAATAGGGAAACTGAATTTAAGATGGACCAATAGAGGACAGGGTAATCGTAGAGAGTATAAGAGTAAGTAGTGCTTATGGTTTAATAGTGCTAACTTGTAGGATTACTTAATTGGACCAGTGAAGGGCCTTAGAATGAGAATATGGTGTTTAAATTGAGAGATAGAGCAGTTCTAAGGGAAAATGTGAAGAGCTGACTTTGTGGAGCCAGGAATAGTTTAAACCCAATTAGGTGGCGCTGCCCGCTGTTGCGCTATGCACAAAAATGCGTAAAACCGTGCAAAAGAGGGTTTTAAGAGAGGAAGATGAAGGAGTTTTGGAATTGACCCAAAATGGCCAATAAAACTACAGTTTCAAGTCAGTAACCACTCCCACAGGGGCAGGCGGGCTGCTCAATGTTTTTCACTGCCACTGATCAACAGAGAGACTTCCCTTTAGCCCAAGCAAAAAATGGCCTCACAGAAACTTACAAACAGTTCAAGAACAGCAAGCCTGTAACTGAACTTTTTTAAATCTCAGAAAAGTGGGAAAAAAGCAAGATTTTTTTTTTTTTTTTCAGAGATAGCAGAGGTTCACAAGTATCAACAAGTTATAACAGTGCAGTAAATGACCCCACACAAGAGTGCTAGGCCAAAGACAGATAAAATGCAAGTTTTGAGAAAAAAATGATTTTAAAAATAAGTGCAAACAGGAAATTCAGTAAACAGCTCTAGGTTGTGCTCTAAATACAGTTACTAATGCAGAAATCAAATTTAACAAGCCAGAAAATTCTCAAAATAGGCGGCTATGCAGAAAAACTTAGCAAATAAACAGAGGAAAAATACTTAAAATCTCAAAAGTGGCTCCTTTCTTCTCTCAGCGTTTTCTCCTCTTGGTAGGTGCTTCACCAACAGCCAACAAGCCTGAAAAGACACCAAAACCATGAGGCAACCATGTTTTAAGAGAGGAAGATGAAGGAGTTTTGGAATTGACCCAAAATGGCCAATAAAACTACAGTTTCAAGTCAGTAACCACTCCCACAGGGGCAGGCAGGCTGCTCAATGTTTTTCACTGCCACTGATCAACAGAGAGACTTCCCTTTAGCCCAAGCAAAAAATGGCCTTACAGAAACTTACAAACAGTTCAAGAACAGCAAGCCTGTAATTGAACTTTTTTAAATCTCAGAAAAGTGGGAAAAAAGCAAGATTTTTTTTTTTTGTTTTTTCAGAGATAGCAGAGGTTCACAAGTATCAACAAGTTATAACAGTGCAGTAAATGACCCCACATAAGAGTGCTAGGCCAAAGACAGATAAAATGCAAGTTTTGAGAAAAAAACGATTTTAAAAATAAGTGCAAACAGGAAATTCAGTAAACAGCTCTAGGTTGTGCTCTAAATACAGTTACTAATGCAGAAATCAAATTTAACAAGCCAGAAAATGCTCAAAATAGGCGGCTATGCAGAAAAACTTAGCAAATAAACTGAGGAAAAATACTTAAAATCTCAAAAGTGGCTCCTTTGACCAGAAATGTACATTGAAATATAAATACCTTACTCCCAGAGACATTCCATTTGTAATTGTGTATATTAAAGTTAAGGTCAGTTTTTAGAACAAAGCAAAACAGAATATACTAGTAAAATGTATGTGCACTTATTAAAATATTAGTACTGAACATGTCGATTGTCCTTCATTGAGACAGCCCATTTTTTATTTTCTATAATTTTCAAGATTTTTTTTGTTTTTGTTTTTGCAAGTCTGGGACTCTTTTAAGTTCTCCAGTCACTCACTCGCTGTCCCTGCTATCACCTAATCATGCTAAATACTCTAATATGACAAATTTATCTTCCACTCATGAGAGTCAAATAGTAAGGTGACCTGTTAGTGAACCTCTTACACTTCCTGGGCCAGATTCCAAAAGATTGGCATGACTCTGCAGAATGTTCTGAGTACAGTGCAAGAAACCTGCCAAGCAATAATCATTATAGAATTAGCATATAGGTGAGCCTTCCTGCAAAAAAAGCATATATTTCCTTTTGCATGCTTTGAAGTTATGTCTCACAACATGCACATTTAGCTGTTAGCTTCATTTTTCTTTTTTTGTGATTTACATTTTATGTGTTGATGTTGTGCTGTTTAGATTAAATTTAGTAAAGTCGTGTGTGTGTGTGTGTGTGTGTGTGTGTGTGTGTGAGAAAACATACTCTGAACATCACAGTGCTTCACTTTTCTGCACAGCAACATTTATATGCAACTACTTATAAGGACTTATGTTAATTATAATATTACTTATATTTATATTACTTATTACTTACATGGAGCAGGTATGTGGCATACTAACATGGGTAGTTGTGGGTGGCAAGCAGGATTTTATGCTCGGAACATAACATAGCATAGCTGTAGACAATGCATATATGTGGAAAAATATGCGTCGGTACCCACAAGATGCACCCACATCAAGCATTACAATGGAAGTTTTGCCATCTGTAAGCAGTTTCCAAAGAAGCCTCACAAACCTAGGCAGTATCAGTAAGTAAAGGTTGTATCTTCCATGCAGAAGTGTTCCTCAATATCAACACGATAGGAAAACTATAGTCATGTACATATTCAATGCAGACCTAAAATGTTATGCAGCCTAGCAGCTGTGATCTAATAGATAATTGGACATACCCTGGTGTCAGGCAGCTAACTGCCTTTGTAGAGGTGATAATCTAATTTATGCATGCATGCTTGCATTACATATTGCCACCATATTTAGCACTTCAATGCGATTTGTCACTAAAGGGCCTCATTAGCATGCAGTGTTTCAGAATCTTATTCTCTGCAAAATGTATACTTTGCCAGGAAGTGATAACATACAATGCCAATATTCACATACATTTTACTGACCCAATAGTTTGTACCAAAGTCTGCTTGGCTTGCAGAGCATGCCAGCTACATTGAAATAGAGAGATGATGCCCTGACAGTGACCTAGACCTGGGTTCATTTATGCAGTCCAGGCACCTATAGGACTTTGCAGGTGAAAGAAATTATGAGATTATGCCTCCTGTCCTATATTTGATGGAAGGGATAACAGTGGCAGATCTAAGAATTTATAGAAGGGGGGGCATAGTTTGGAAAGTAGACAAATAGGAAGTGGGGGATGAACTTAGACAAAATAGTGTCCTAGGCAAAGGGTCCTGGTCCTCGGTTCCCTACATTTTGACCTCCACGTGCCATTCAGATGGCGTTTTCCTACCTTTTGTCATATTTTTGTGTTATTCTTCATCTTTTTTCATGCACCGTTTCAACATGCTCTAAGTGACAAAGAGTGTACTATAATATTTGTGGAATAAATAAATGAATTAAGATGGGGATCTGGGGCTTTCAGTCTGCTTGAACCATGGAATTTCAAATACTTTGAGGTGCATTTTAGAGCTTTTTTTCCAACCTTTTCAAGAATGATTGCCAGGGAGGATTAGATGTAAAGAAATATGTTCAGTCTTACTATTTTTTTTCAAGGTTGAAGTAAGTGATGCCTGACAAAACAAGCAATTTACAAACTAAGGAGACAAGTACTTGTGAGGATATATAAATCACTGCCTCCTTACCTACCACCAAAAAAAGTTCACCTTCTGGGTATCTCTGATATTAAAATGGGATGAACGTCAAGGCAAAAATGGCCATAGTCTTAAATTTCAAGTGGTTGCTGTCGTGAATATACACAGTCTACCTCATCATTAGTCAGAACAAACAATAACATGCATATACACATATATACAAAACAATACAACTATGTCATGCACAAAATATTACAAGCATATGCAAAGGTTTCTACACATTTTTGTCTTCCCATGCACCGCAACAGTCCCCCTCCCATTTTTAGTTCTTCATCAGCTGATTTGTCCATATATGATTTAATTGTTTATTTTTTATTTATTGATATTTGATTACTGGGAAAGTCAGAGTGTGTAGAAGCCCACTTTCAGTGGAGGCATGGCGAAAAAGCTCCAAATTATTACAAAACATTTTAAGAACAGTAATTTTACAATCTTCAAAAATAAAACAAAACGTCTGCAGTTTAAATAATTGTAACAAATTACACATGATATAAAAATATTGGTTAAGGTACTTACTACATTATTTTTTCCTAGATTTTTCCTAGATTTTTCTTAACAATAAGGAAGAAACATAACGGTCACAATATACAACTGTGACATAAAGAGATATTGCCAGCACAGCTAGCTGCAGTTTTGTAAATAATTATATATCATTGGTGAATATAGAAATGATTTATACAAGATGCTTGTGCCACAAATGTATTAGAACTGTATGCCATGTATATATCAGACTGCTCTGTACAGGTCTTTGTGTTGAGAAGGTATTTTATAGAGGGCTTGTGCGTGAAATGTATCCACAGTGTGCCCTGCTGTAAGAGAAAACAAATGTACATGCACTATTGTAACTGTTTAAATGTATATATTAACAGAGGAACATGGAGGGTTGACTTCAGTCCAGCAAACTTCAGAAAGATAACTGAAATTAAATTACTTTATGGCTAGGGCCATAAAAGATTGCATCTTTCAGTTTTCAGTGCAGCAAGAGACACAATGTCTGTACTAGGGAGTTTTCTGGGTTGTCTTTTGGGTGAACTAATTACTAGTCTTGAAATGTGGAGGAATGTAATTGTTTTATGACTTCTAGCATCTGCCAAAGATCTGAGCAGAAGCCTTTGTCCATATATTTTTACAGGTAGATGTTAAATGCTACCAGCTTCTAGTAATGGGGTTTTCACCTGGGAACTGGAGGTCAGTTCATCAGAGATAATGTCATTCTGCAAGCTGTCCCAGCAGTAATGTTTGAGATATTAATTTCAGAAGTCTCTTGGTGAGACAGAGCATTCTGTATTCTCTTTTGGACCTGACAACAACAGGATCCAGTCACCACATCTGCCTTGCTCTATTAGTAAGTTTTAAGTTATAGTAATTCTCTTAGGTTCAGTCTAGAATATAATGAAGCTTAGTTTAGATATTTTTCTTTATTTATTTGAGACTGTCCTGCAGTGTTGTTTTAAATATTTCCTGTGGTTTTGAATTCTGATGTCACTGTGAATATATATTTAGTATTGTCTTGTTCTGTGTGTGTTGTTGTACAGCATCTACCTGCTTAACTGAATAAACTACTGGAAACTTCAACAAGGTGCCTCTATTCCTCCTACAAGGAGGGTATCAGAGCGAGAGAGAGAGAGAGTCTCCTAGATCTGCTAGCTAAAGTGATTTTATCTGGACTAATCCTTTACACTGTAATTCATAACAATAGGGTCAAAGGACACCTACTGCAGGAAATAAAAAAAAACAAAAAAATGAATGCAAATCTGTTGCAGTTCAGATGCAGTCTTTCTCTGTCTCTCTGTCTCACTATTTCTCTCTCTCTCTCTCAACAGCATTTACAAAGTCTGAAAATGTACTGCCAATGTACCATTTCAGTGGTACATTTTTCAAGTCTCTAGATTTACTGAGCTTTTTTTTCTCCTTTTTTATTTTGTACGTAAGTCAAGGTAGCAAAAGCAGGAAGACTGTGCCCTTGTGCCAAAGCCTAAATCCACCACTGGATAAAGGCAATATACTAGGGTGAAACAAGTGATCTTTGTGGCCCTGGGCATTGGTCAGTGAGGTTTATGTGAAATAAAGCCCCCCCATGTTCTTTGGAATGTCTAAATAATGCAGTAAGCTCTGTGTCGTATCAAGGTACACAATGAAGTGACATCCAGAGTAAATAAGTCCCATGCAGATTCCAAATTAACAAAATTAATTGTATTTAAAAAAACATCATTGGGCTGTTTCTGGGTAATAATTCTGTACAGTGTAAACATATTTTCCAGAGTACAGAATTTACCACTCATATTAATTTTATAAGACATATTAATATATTATGTGTAATACAGAATGGATTATCTGACCACATATAGATGTGACTCTTTTTATAGAGGTAAAACAAAAAGAAAGTTTAAGGATAGGATCAGCATGCATCTCTGAGACGTAAGATGTCACAGGGAGCATAGTTCATTATTTAAACATTCCAAAGAATGAGACGCCGCTGTTACCCTTTCTGAGATTGATAAAGTTTGTTTTAGTGCTTTTAATAAAGACTTGCGGCAACAAGCTCCAGATAAAAAAAGAGAAATCCTGGACAGTTACCATAGGAGCGCTTAATCAACTGGGCTAAATGATCACCCATGATCACATCACTAATACATTGTTTATGGTATTGCAATCAGTTGGATTTATATTTCTATGTATGTTCATTCATTTTTTAATGAAATTATATTACTATGATTATAATGCTTGTATAGGACAACTGAGGTTACACAATTTGATTTTGACATCTTTATATTCATTTTTCCTGTCTGTATTTTTAAAACCTGAGGAAGGTCTGATAAGTTAGCTCTGACTAAGTTTGCAAATGATTGCAAACTAGGAGCAGTCACTGAATCCCCAAATGACTTACCCATCCACTGCATGAAGGTTTGTCCGAAATAAATAAGTGGTACCAAAATAATGCAGTGAAACTAAACACCAAAATATGCATTATTCTATCCTTTGAGAAGTCAACTTCCCCAGGGGAATACCACATTGACAAAACCCCTCTAAGAGTTGACCCAATTGCCCAGGTTTAGGGAACCTATGTGGACAGTGCTCTTAATTTTGACCAGCATGTGTCTATTGTAAGAAAGCCCTTGTATATTGCACAGGTTATAAACAAAGAGATTGCATGTAGATCAAGGGATGCCATTGTGCACCTTTACTCAGTCCTCATTAGCTCAGTCATTAAATGTAACACCATCTTTGGCATGTAGCTGTCCAGATACATGCAACAACTGAAACTCTCATAAAGATACCTTACTAAAGGATACAAGGCCTAAACAACATGTCCTTCATGGACCAACTGAAAGCCCCGTCACTATACTCATTATCCTGCAGGCTGCTAAGAGGTGACCTGTGGCATACAAGGCATCCCCCAACCCATTACTGATAGATTTACTGCATATCAGAAAATCAAATGGCATCAGAAATACACAGTCTAGACATCTAAACCTCTTCTGCAACATCAACAGATTCACTCCAAACCAAATGTATATCTAGCAGAGGATACTGATGCTGTGGGCTCCCCATCCATATTAAACAAAGTTCATCCCTATCTATATTCAAGCACAACTTAGATCTGTGGAAGAAAAACAGAAATGTTTACCCCAGGACTGCCCCCTGTACTAGTAATGAACAGAAGCAGCTCCTCAAGTCTTTAACTGATACATGGGGGTGGGGTCCCCTCAAGTTATCTAGGGGTAATATATAATTATCGACCATGGGATGGGTAAGGCCAATCTAATACCAAGATGGGATAGGTTATTTTGGGCACAAAAAGGAAAATTAGCTAGGCTTAAAATGGCCTGCAAGGGCAACTAGCCTAGTACTTACATATGAATCTATGAAATGAGAGAAAAAAAAGAGCAAAATCACAAATGACTGACAAACAACAAGGGCAAATCACAAGACATTGACAACTTCTCATTCACTATCAGTAATCCCAAGCTATAAACAATGATAAAGCATTTTGCTTAATAAAACTAATTAAATAGAAGGAAACAAGTGCAGTCTTGAATAAAGCATGTGTAACATTGTTACAAAAATCTATAGTAGTGTATAAATATGCATAAATAATGTTTATCCATGTGTATAAATACTAATTCTGATGCATAGTTGGATATACACCTCTAATAATAAGTAATGTATATGTATAAATGCAGAAAAACAAAATTAATATAACATTAAGTATTTTTCCTCTGTTTATTTGCTAAGTTTTTCTGCATAGCCACCTATTTTGAGCATTTTCTGGCTTGTTAAACTTGATTTCTGCATTAGTAACTGTATTTAGAGCACAACCTAAAGCTGTTTACTGAATTTCCTGTTTGCACTTATTTTTAAAATCGTTTTTTTCTCAAAACTTGCATTTTATTTGTCTTTGGCCTAGCACTCTTGTGTGGGGTCATTTACTGCACTGTTATAACTTGTTAATACTTTTGAACCTCTGCTATCTCTGAAAAAAACAAAAAAAAAATCTTGCTTTTTCCCACTTTTCTGAGATTTAAAAAGTTCAGTTACAGGCTTGCTGTTCTTGAACTGTTTCTAAGTTTCTGTGAGGCCATCTTTGCTTGGGCTAAAGGACAGTCTCTCTGTTGATCAGTGGCAGTGAAAAACATTGAGCAGCCTGCCTGCCCCTGTGGGAGTGGTTACTGACTTGAAACTGTAGTTTTATTGGCCATTTTGGGTCAATTCCAAAACTCCTTCATCTTCCTCTCTTAAAACCTGGTTGCCTCGTGGTTTTGGCATCTTTTCAGGCTTGTTGGCTGTTGGTGAAGCAACCACCAAGAGGAGAAAATGCTGAGAGAAGAAAGGAGCCACTTTTGAGATTTTAAGTATTTTTCCTCTGTTTATTTGCTAAGTTTTTCTGCATAGCCACCTATTTTGAGCATTTTCTGGCTTGTTAAACTTGATTTCTGCATTAGTAACTGTATTTAGAGCACAATCTAAAGCTGTTTACTGAATTTCCTGTTTGCACTTATTTTTAAAATCGTTTTATTGTCAAAACGTGCATTTTATCTGTCTTTGGCCTAGCACTCTTGTGTGGGGTCATTTACTGCACTGTTATAACTTGTTAATACTTGTGAACCTCTGCTATCTCTGAAAAAACAAAAACAAAAAAAAAATCTTGCTTTTTTCCCACTTTTCTGAGATTTAAAAAAGTTCAGTTACAGGCTTGCTGTTCTTGAACTGTTTGTAAGTTTCTGTGAGGCCATTTTTTGCTTGGGCTAAAGGGAAGTCTCTCTGTTGATCAGTGGCAGTGAAAACATTGAGCAGCCTGCCTGCCCCTGTGGGAGTGGTTACTGACTTGAAACTGTAGTTTTATTGGCCATTTTGGGTCAATTCCAAAACTCCTTCATCTTCCTCTCTTAAAACCCTCTTTTGGGTGGTTTTGCTGGTTTTGTGCATAGCGCAACAGCGGGCAGCGCCGCCTAATTGGGTTTAAACTATTCCTGGCTCCACAAAGTCTGCTCTTCACTTTTTCCCTTAGAACTGCTCTATCTCTCAATTTAAACACCATATTCTCATTCTAAGGTCCTTCACTGGTCCAATTAAGTAATCCTACAAGTTAGCACTATTAAACCATAAGCACTACTTACTCTTATACTCTCTATGATTACCCTGTCCCCTATTGGTCCATCTTAAATTCAGTTTCCCTATATTACTCTAACATGTCCAAAGGTCAGTCAATGGTTTCCTCTCCAGTCCAGCTGGTGAATCTGGGAATTTTGAGGCACTGTTACAACTGTCTCATGTACACGGACAACCCTCTCCTCCTCCAAACAGATTCAAATATATGTGAGAGATGCAACTATTTAGCAAAACTGGAGGCTGAGCTCTCTCATCTCAAAACTGGTGTAACCAGTCAGGAGGAGAAGGTAACCTCACACAACACAATTCCAGTATCACATAGTCCCACCACATCAGTGAACCAAACACATAAATACACAAAAACATACTCGGAGGCTCTAAATAAAAATCTACCTAAGCAACAGAGACCTCCAAAGCAGACATCCAAGCAAACGCTACCTCAAAACAAAACACGCACAACACATAGCCCAGAAAGTCAGTGTGCCAAGCAGCCACAGCCCTTAAGGCTGAATAACACACCTGATACTCTTGTAATAGGTGACTCTATTGTCAGACACACTGATGTCCCACTCACCAGGCTGAATAAAGAGAAGGTCACGGTGAGCTGCCTGTCGGGTGCTAGAATCCGCCACATAATGCAAGCACTCAGGTCACTCCAAAGCAAATACAAATATGACTCAGTCATTGTACATGCTGGTGTGAATGACCTGAGATGTACCTCCCTGGACTACATGAAAAGAGACATAGAGGAGCTCTCTGATCATGTAGCCCAGGCTGGTATGACCCTGACCTTGAGCAGCATCTTACCCTCACCTAGAATGATGCCACAGTACAAAGACAAAATGATCGATTTTAACAATTGGCAAAAATTTTGGTGTCATTCAAAGGGGATCCAGTGTCTGTCAGCCTGGGATGACATGCTCGACAAGCCACGTTGCTTCACTAGGGACGGCTTGCACCTGTCACCACTGGGCTTTCGGATATTGGCAAAGGCTCTTGCCACCCCCATAGTGCGTTTTTTAGGCAAGGCTCAAAAGTCAAACCCACCCCCATAGACAGCACAAGGAACAAGAAACTAAGGGTAATGCTGCTAAACGCCAGAAGTCTTAACCTCAAGATGCACGCACTCGAAGCTCTCCTCAGTATGGAGAGCATCGATATCTGTGCAGTGACAGAAACCTGGTTCAAGGCTCCAGAGAGCACCCCAGCACTACCAGGCTGTACCTCATATCATGCTTTTCGGTCCCAAAACCCGGACCGAACCACAAAAGGAGGGTGAGTTTCCATATTTATCAAGGATATCCACACCTCCAGGTTAGTGGCATTGCACGAAGTATCGGAGACCATCCATGTGCAACTAACAGTGGGCAAGACTGGTTTTCAGTTTATAGCATCCTACAGACCACCCTCTCAAAGTCAGGAATCCCACTCAGCTTTCCTGAAAACATTGGAGAACATGAAGATCTCTACGAACACCATTATACTGGGCGACTTCAACTACCCAAACATTGACTGGGAGCACTACTCAAGCCCCAGCACCTTAGCCCAAAGATTCCTGGAAATTATAAACTCAAATGCTATGGAACAACTAGTCACCACTCCCACAAGAGGGGACAACATACTAGATCTGATCATTACCAACATGGGGACTCTATGCTGCACACCAGAAGTATATCCCTCATTGGTAAGATCAGACCATAAATTAATCTCACTGGATGTCCACATCCCGACCCCACCCCCAGCCCAGAAAACCACAGTGAAAAACTTCTCAAAAGCAAACTTCTCACTTCTCAAAACTGAAGTGGAATCCTTCAAGGCCCCAGGGCCAGTGGAAACTATGACCCAAACTGCAGAATCCTATATAAACACATTCTACGGACATCTCCAGGAATGCATGGATCATGCTATCCCAAACAAAACCAAGACCCAATCATCCAAAGGCAGGCGTCCAGTCTGGTGGACCCCTGCCATAAATAAACTGTACAACAGAAGGAGGAAGCTACTACATGATAGAGCAAAATCCCTAATAGGGAAGGCATCTCTGATCAGTACTAGCAAAAAATTATGATCCCTCATAAAATCCTCCAAGGCCAGCTTCGAGAGAAAAATTGCACAGGACACCAAAGACAATCATAAGGCTTTTTTCAGTTATGTTAGACACCTGGGATGCAACTCCCAGACTTGTTCTGAGTTGATTCTAAATGACAAAAAATACACTGAACCCACAGACATCGCCAATATCCTGGCAGACAGGTTCAGTGGAAACTTCTCCACCCCCTCCCCCCAAAAGAGCAAGTATCTATCCCAGCAGAGGGCTGCCTCTCAAACATCTCTGATGCTCAGGTGAAGGCTGCCCTCTCCAAAGCAAAAAACACTGCTTCCATGGGACCAGATGGCGTCCCAGGTTGCGTCCTACATGAACTTCAAGAGGAACTAAGCCCTCAAATTAAACAGCTATACAATCTCAGCCCCACTGCAGGATATGTGCCCACAGAATGGCGTACAGCAACAGTGGTCCCACTCCACAAAGGTGGAGCCTCTACAGACCCTGGAAACTATCGCCCCATAAGCCTGACTAGCTTAGTCTGCAAGGCTATGGAGAGGATCATCATGGAGCTCATAAACAAAGACATTGGGGACCTACAGACACTAGATCCTACCCAATTCGGCTTTGTCAAGGGCAGATCCTGCCTTTTGAACCTGGTTGACTTCTTCGAAACAGTCACCAAAGCCATAGATGAAGGGAAGGTAGTCCACACAGCCTATCTGGACCTTGCAAAGGCATTTGACACAATACCCCACTCGGGCATCATAGATAAGCTATCCAGCTTAAATATAAACCCCTATGTCACAAGATGGGTTGCAAACTGGCTCAAAGACAGAACCCACAGAGTGAGAGTTGCTGGAGCCATGTCAGACTCGAAACCAGTCACAAGTGGCATCCCACAGGGTTCTGTCCTGGGACCACTCTTGTTCAGTATATACTTTTCCGAGGTACAGGCAAATGTGGGAGGACTATGGCTCACCAAGTTCGCAGACGACTGCAAACTGGGCGCCATAATCAACTCTCCAGCTGACACAAACATCCTTCAAAAAGGTCACACAGAGACAGATAACTGGTGCCAGCGCCATGGCCTAAAGCTAAATGCCAAAAAATGTATAGTCATACCCTTTGGCAAAAACAATGTGCCCACAAATTACCACATAGGCGGAAACCCATTAAGTACAGAGAAAGTTATTAGGGACCTGGGGACCCAAGTTGATAGCAATCTCTCCTTTGAAAACCACATTGCCAAAGTGGTTAGAAAGACCTTCTACATAGCCCACCTCATCACGAAGGGTTTCACATCTAGGTCAAGAGAGGTAATCGTGCCCCTTTATTCATCCCTCATCAGGCCCATCATAGATTACAATGCCCCTTTTGGGATGTACCTTACCCGACACCTGCAGCAATTAGAAAGACCCCAAAAGTATCTCACCAAGAGGATCAAGAGTCTCAAACAGATGCCATATGCTGCTCGGTTAAGTAAACTCCAGCTCTACTCAGTTGCATACCGCCTACTTCGAGGCGATCTATGCCTGACATACAAAGCTATGTCAAATCCAGAATTAATGGACATGCTCCACCTCAGTAAATCTAAATCCCTTAGAGCCACATGCTCGAGGGACTTGAACCTCAGCACAGAAATAAATAGAACTTGCTGGAGGGACAGGTTCATAACCCAGAGGCTCCCTTCGCTCTGGAATAGAATTCCAGTTCATGTGAGGCAGAGCACCTCACTGAATCTCTTCATGAAGAATCTCGATAGGTGGATGGGGGATCGTAGGTTTGCCCCAGGGATTACTCCCGTGTCACTATTAGACAGAGGCACAGTAAACTAAACCTTAAAGGGCACAGTATACTCAAATCATGGGGTGGCATAAGCCATACAGAATCGGGCTAGGCTTATAATTGCCTCAGGGCAGATAGCCTAGTATGAACCTATGAACCTATGAACCTAATTAATATAACACTGACAAAAATATCATTAATGATTGAATATCACCTTCTAGCAAATGTACATATGATGACAGCAAACAATTAAATAGATAAATGTATTAACATCAAGCACAACAAAAGTATTCCTTGTCCAGTCAGAAATTATTGATTAAAGAGAATATGAATTATAAATGTGAAGAAATTAATTCATACCTAGTAGAGATAAAGCCCTGGGGTTTGCAATTCACTGTTATTTTTGTCTAAGATCTTGTGTCATTCAGACATATAGAGTGATTAAGTTTAGCCCTATCTACATCAATGAAAGTAAAAAATGTGTTCTGATGGGTCAAACTATGTTTGTATGTGGCATTCCACTTTATTTGACAGTTTAAATAACTCATGTGAAGTGAAATATGTTGCTTTCAAGTCTGGGGTCTGGCCCACACAGAATGCAGTGCAGATCTATACCCACCCTGGAGTGCATTATTGCACTTAGAAAATAGGTTCCTAAAAATGTATTACATTTGTTATATTTTTAGTACATATATTGTATATTTGTGACACAACAGGTAGCATGCTCACCTTTGGTGCAGAAGGTTGTGGGTTCTATTACCTGCACTAGATATACTGACTGCTGACACTGCAGTGTAGCATAAAAGTGTTGTTGCATTATTGAGTGTACCATCCTTCGTATGCGATGTTAAACTGACATCCCATCTGTTGAAGATGGAGATAACTCAGGTGGATGTAAAAGATCCCATGGTGTCTATTGAAAAGAGTAGTGGTCCTTTAATTAGCAAAACATTATTTACATATTTACAAAATTTATATATTTACAGGTGCATAGCTACACATTCCTATATACCATCATCAGTATTATTGCATAATCTTTTTATATGGTATATTCCCTTAATCAATAACTTATTTATTACCAGTCTTCACAGGGAACCCTAACACTCTAAAATCTTAGTACATCTCTTTTTCCTTACTTTAATGGCTTATAGCATTTCTTTTGGTAAAAGTTCTTATAGATTTACATAATAATATTGCTTAATCACAATATTATATCACATCCTTCTGTCTTTCTCTGTAGCATCAAATTTCATTTTCCATGTTAGCATTTTTCTTGACAATTTTAAATTTCTTCTTTTATATAATCTTTATCTCTTTTTCTTATTTTCATCATCTTCCAAATGCTTTAATACTTATATTTAAAATTTTTACTATTAATTTCTCATTTTCTTCCTTTGCCCGCTTTAATACCCTATAAAAGTTTAAATAATCAGAATAAACAAATGGATTTAATAACCCCAATCACCCTTCATCTTCATCTTCACTCATATACAACACGTCTCTTTTCACTGGGTTTAGTCTTAAATCCTGATATGAAAGAAAACATTAATTGCACATTTTCTTTTTCAGATTTTTTTCTGGATCATGTAAACATTTGTCATATATGGTATTTTCTGATTAAAACAGAATTCACCAGATAAACCTTTTTCTTGAATGCTAATCTACAAGTCCTCCACTTAAGACATATTTTTGTAATTTCTTTTATAAAATCATCCCATTACCTCATAACTACACAATTTTCCCAAATGTTATCCCTAATGATGATACTTCATTCATTGAAAAACACATACCCTCTAATTTTTTACAACATCATTCAAACCCTTGCTTTTATCTATTTATTTGCTAACCAAATGACTCTCACTGGGTCCTTCCTATTTCCTTTAAAAATCCATCCAGGCAAGCCAACACTTCCCTTATCCATATTTTCTTCATAACAACACTTGTACTACTTCTTCACATGAGTTGCCTTTTATATTGATGCCATAAATATAAAAAAAAATGGGCTTTATAAACATGTATACTTCACAGAGAGTCCAAAAAGTTTATTTTTTTTTATTAGACTATTTCTTTGAGGCCCAGTGGTGGGGATTTAGAAAAAGATTTAGAGTGGTAGAAGTTATTTGGTAAATCAGATTAAGTACTTTCATGTAAACCCATTTTATTTTATTCATTTGATTGGTTGTTTGAATCACATGGCTTGTATTGTAGGTCTCCTCAGTTCTGAAGAAGTCTGCGGCGATCCAGGTGCTTAACTGAGCTTTTAATAATGAAAGAGTCATTCTCTCACTTTAAATAAGTAAGTTATTGAGGGTACTTAGGGTACTTTATGAATGTAAGTGCTGATGTTGTTATTATTTTATTTTTATTTATTTATTTACTTACTTATCTAGCTATTTATTTATTTATTTATTTTGAGTCTCAGAGGATATTTCATGCTAGCAATATCAATGCGAAATGTTTTATTTTTAAATAAATGTTTGCCATTTTTCTGTTTAATAACTCAAACACTCAAGGCATAACTAAATTACCGTGACCAAGGGACATTATCTGTTTAATTTGACTTCAGAATTATCCTTTGTCTCGATAACATTTTGCCATTTGATAAATGATAAACATTTTATTTAGACTGTCTGCCATCACAAACACTTGAATATTATATTTTTATGATGAAATTGTTTTTCTTTCTTACTAAACTAGTTAATACACCAGGCTATTTAGTGAATATGTATGCATGTATACTGTTTCCTTAAATTGACCTGCAGCTGGATTTATTATTGTCTTCAAAAAGCAGATAAGAATAAAGACAGGAAAATATCATTTGAAGAACTGAAAGAATTTCTCAGTTTGGTGAATATTGAAATTGATGATGTCTATGCAAAGGAAATCTTTCAGGTACTGTACATCACAAACAAATAAGTAATTTACTTAATCAACTGTTACTGTGTACAAAACGTTTACTAGTTTATTGATGAGGCTGGTACGTGTCTGTGTGTGCGTGCATGCATGTGTGTGTGTGTGTGTGTGTGTGTGTGTGTGTGTGTGTGTGTCTTTCTGTCCGTCTGTTTCTGCATCCTGCAGTAGACTGGCATCCTATCAAGAATTAGTTTCAGTGCCCTGCCCTGCACTCACAGAATATTGAGATAGACTCCAACTCCCCAGCTCCCCCCACAACCCTTAGCTGGATTAAGAAGCAGTTGGTGAATAAATTGATTTTATTGATAAGGGTGTTATTTCTTATAGAATTATAACTGAAAAGATTATCAAAGTATATAGTACTAAATATTACTGAATACATTTTGCCTTTGGTTCAGTAGACACAATGAATTCCATGCTGAAACAAACTGACCCTTTTAATGAAAACCACTTTGTCAGATATGGCTCATTCTTTTATCTCCATAGTATACTTGCGAGTACATCTTATGATGGAAATTATTTGCCATTGCACAATATTTTGTATGCATTTACTCATAGCTAACCAAATGACTCTCACTGGGTCCAGCTGCCTGTTTTATTGGTGGCATAAGAATTTTTGAATAAATAAAGTACTTATTAAATACATATACTTTGTATTTTGTGGTAGAGATCAAGGTCTGCTGGATATGTTTTTGTTTATAGCTGATTCCCTTAACTGTCAACAAATACTGTCAATTTTTTTCTGTACTATTTTATATATGCAAATAACTTCCTCTGCCCCTGTGAAAACATATTCTCTTTCTGAAGTATTTAAACACAAGGATTATCACTTATAAAAAGAGGGGGTAAATTCAGCCAGAAATCAGGAAAATGTCTTTATTTATTTCATTTTTTCTCTGAACTTGCTACATTGTTTCTTTACGCTTTTCCTTTTTTTAATAAAATAAACGAACCTCTTCCTCTCTCTGGTCTTCATGGAGAAAGCATGTTTAGCAGTATTATCTGGAGAGTATATCATTGTTGGGACGGAGTCTTGGCAGGTTTCCTGAGCTCTATGCAGCAGGAGTACACACTGCATTACAGTGTGACCTTCCTGGTCTGCCCTTACAATCTTCCTGAACCTGAACCAGTTGTTTTACCAGTGTTGTAGTACTGCAAGAGATCTGTGGACCCAGGGGTTGAGACTCCAAGAGTATTAAGTCATGCTGAATGACAACAAAATGTGGTAGCAGTCTGAATACCATATTGCCAGAAGTCATCAATGCCTCCTAGAATATGAGGGAGCATGCTTTTTTTTTTTTACAAACAGAGCACATAAGCTTGAAGGTTCCAAAATTTGGTGTCATAATGCAGTATATCCCCACTAAAAAAGTACAGTGGATAACATACCTCACAGGTGTTTTATTTTTTAAAAGTTGCTTTTTGATGATATGAGGTTGTCTTTAGCTGGTGTCAGAGCTATTATTTGTATTTCAATATAATTGCTTTGTATGGTAAGCTTGAAACTATAATACTACCATTTACTTGAGATGTTTATGTACTGGTATTATACACACACACACACACACACACACATATATATATATATATATATATATATATATATATATATATATGTATATACACACATACAGATATATAAATCACAGACCACCTCCTCCTCCACAGTATGACACAACTGTGTCCAACACCTTCAGCACCAAAAGTCTTGCACCCACGTCCTCACTAACACCGCCCTCAGCCATGGCTTCTAGTGACCCCACAGAAGGCCATCATGAGGATACCACCAATGGCAATTTTTTGGCCCAAGGCCACACAGACAACAAGGACATAGGAAGATATACCACCAGAGGGAGATAAATAGGAGAAGCCTTGGCTCATCCACCAGGGACAGAGGGAAAGGGAGAGGTTGCAGCAGACACTGCAGACAGAGTCCGTGATAAACCTTTCCTCACCCCCAACCAACCACACCAGAACACAGGACATCTTCAACCTCTCCTCCTTTGACCTCTCAACCACCTATACTGATGTCTTTAAAAAAGGATTTACTTTCATCCCACCACAAAGAACCAACATTTCCAACATGCTTCTGGATCTACGTTTATACCACAGAAAATTAAACCTAAAAATTCTGCACCACAGCGATAACAGCGAGGATGGTGATGAGGGCCCTCAAACAGCCTTTACCTCCCTTAAACCCAGGAACTTATACAACCTACTGCTAAACAGTACCCTGGATGCCTTCCTGTCCATGTGCAACCAGGAAATCTGAAAGGTACTCTCCACATAACACCGATGTAAGTGCTTTAAGCTCAATTCATCTGAATCAGTAGCAATCAAAGAACTCAGTGAATGTAAAAATATTTGCATCATGAAAGTTGACAAAGGAATTTGGACTGTGGTAATGGACCTTAATGAATACATAGATAAAACAGAATCAAGTTTAAAAAACAATGAATTTTACAAACCTATCTCATTAGATCTAGTACATAAATGTTTTAAACTTGTTGATGAAAAACTGTTAACCTGTTTGCTTAAAAATAACATTTATTCTGAGAAGTTCAATTTTTTAAGGATAGACAAACCTTGCTTAGGAAAACTTTTTGGAATCTCCAAAGTCCACAAACACACAAGCAACCCCCCCCCCCCCCAGGCTCATTGTCTCTTCTAAAATAACTAAAACTGAGAATATCTTACATTTCCTTGACTTCATTCTCAACCCAATAGTTCAGAAGACTCAATACTTCTTGCGTGATTCGTGATTGTTCCTCCATGAGCTCCACAAATACTGAATCACCCACCAAGACCACTGCCTAGTTACCCTGAATGTAGAAGCACTGTATAGCAGTATCCCTCACCAGGAAGGACTTCAGCTCACCAGGACCTACTTTATAAAATATACGTCCTTCTCCATAACCAAAGTAGAAATCATATGTGAACTCATTTCTCAAGTCTTGCAAATTGTTTTTCATTTTAACCAAAAGGTGTATCACCAACAGAGAGAGAGGTGTAGCAATGGGGTCCAAAATGCCCTCACCCTACTTGAACCTTGTCCTCAGTGCCTGGGCAGGAGAGATCCTTCCCACCATTGTTTGTTTCAACAAAGCCAAACTTTACAAAATATACATTGACAATATCTTCTTTGTATGGCAAGGCACCCCCCAGGAACTAGACATCTTTATCCAAGATTTGAACAACAGCATTGATTTTCTCTACTTCACGACCTCACACAGAGGCACCCGTGTACATTTTTTAGATGTGGAGATCTTCCTTAATCTCACCACCTGCTCCTTCGACTCTAACATATTTCATAAGAGCACCTTCATGAACAATTTCCTAGAGTTTTCCAGCCAGCACCCCATGTTCATAAAGTCCAGTGTAGTAAAGGGGCAACTGGTACAACTATCCCACATCATCAGCGAGGACTCTGTTTACAAGGAAGAGTGCAGCCACCTACTCAAACTCTTTTCAGAACATAACTATCCTGATGACCTCTTAGTCGGTATGTACTCAGAGGTCTCCCTTGCCAGGAGTACCATATTTTAGCCCATCTTGAAACATGGCTTTCTAACCAACCCTCCGGGCACACCAAAGCAAAACTTTGTCCTGAGCTTCCCCCTTCCCATCAGCCAGGACATGTACCCCATCATGGATATCCTTAAAAAATACTGGTGCATTATCCACTGGGACAGAGAACTATGCCAGACCTTAGGGGAACAACCCACCTATCGCTAAAAAAAAAAAAAAAACATTAAAATCTGTGTTTGAGCAACCCGAGCATTACCTCCTATCCCTGGCCACAGACTTTCATCCTCCCAAACCAGGCATACAACCCTGTGGGCACTGCACCATCTGCAAACACATCCTTATATGCACCACATACACCTTCCCCCCCACAACAAATACATGATTTGGCTTAAGGATCATCTGGACTGTAACTTTTTATGCCAGCATTTGCTCCACCTGTAATAGCTTTTAAATAGATAAAATGGCCAGAAAATTGTCTGATAGAATCAAGGAAAACTTAGCAGCCATCCGGCACTCGGACAACAAAAACACACTAGCCAAACACAGTCGCCTTTGCATTGGTTTCATGGGATTCAAGATTTTATACTGGAAAAAATTCCCCACTTCATTGGGGACATCATGGAAACCTTCCTGAGGGTGTGAGAACTTGCATACCAACTGAGCTTGCAGGCCAACATCCCCCCATACCTCAATGAAAACATAAATATCAAATGCACTCTGAAATGGTACATCTAACCCACCTAGTTTTTATCTAAGACCTTAACTGCAATCAATGCACATACAAGATAAAACTGAGCCACAGCGCCATCTGTTTGTCAACAGCAAAACTCTTCTGAAACTTTAAGCATTAACTACCTTTACTTGTTTCAGCAGTAGTGCCACTTGTTTTTCAGCCTAGTACTCATGAACTGCGGTTGTGGTGCTGCGGTAGCATTGTCACCTCACAGTTAGACGTTGCCCGTTCGATTCTCAGATAAAGCATCTTCTGTGTAGCGACATGCGTGAATGGGCGTTCCTTCGTTGAAGGTTGTACGTTAGGCCCGGCAAGCCAGTACGTAAAAATCTACTGCCAATCATTAGCGGACCGGAGTTCCACTGTGGCGACCCCTAACCAGGAAAAGCCGAAAGACACAAACTTATACAATCCTCTAAACATGTACAGTGCCATCTAACTTTGATCCTTAGTATTTAATAAATTATCAATTGTTTTGTTCTATGCAACATCCCCCACCTGTTTGTCAATTGTCAACTCAACATAGTTTTCAGATTGTCTTAATCCATGTGACAGCACCACCTAATTTTCAGAAACACAATCAAATGAACCTCTAAACCACCTATCTTTGATTCAGAGTTTGTTTCTAGTTTTTTACCTAATCCATTGTTCTGTTTTGGAGGTCTTTTTTCTTAAACCTGATTGATCAGAACTGCTTATTTATCGCAAGCACAGAAGCAACACTTGTTATTTTCTGATGAAGTTCTAAATAATAAAGGAACAAAAGCGCTCAAAAATTCAACTGTTCAGCATGTTTTGCCTTGTGACTTCTTGGGCCCCGTTTCTATTGCTAATATATATATATATATATATATATATATATATATATGTCTATATACATACATGTGTGTGTGCACGCGCGCGTGCGTATGTGTAAATATTTTAAGTTCACAAACAAGCTTTGCTACATTTATTAAACTGCAACTTTATAATTCAGATGAAAGCACATATCCACAGAGGCTTTTATAGTTTGGTTGTCTACGTAATTTATAGTTGTTTTAGATTTTGACAAAGTCTGATGATATGAAGATATGGGCTACAGTTTTGATGGATCAGGTTAATTCAGACTTATGCATGGAAGAATTGTTATTTGTCAAAATTATTGCATTTTACTCAGTATAACCACATTCGTTTTTAAAATGGTCAGCAAAAAATGTTACCATTGTAGGAATTTTAGGCATGTGTAGTGCTCATTGTTTCCTTGAAAATGTCCATGTGGTGAGACTGGCCACAGGAATACTTTCTATTTGAAACTCTTTGCTGTGTAGTCAGTTAGTAAGAAAGCAGTATTGCCTAAACTGAAGACTCCTTTTTCTTCTTCTATTCCTTTGGCTGCTGTTGTCATGATGGTGGCACTAATTCACATTGAAAATATTAAAATATTCACAATGTTTGCAAAAATCAGAGATAAGAATGAAATTGTTACAGCTAATGGGCTTGGGTATTGCACACCTAATGTTTTTCTACAGGCGGCATTAAACATATCTAACTTTTTTCTACAGAAGGTATTGTCCACATGTATACTAGAGTCTTTTCTTGTTCAACTGAAAGGAAAATTAAATGAATTACCTCTTTAGGTGATATTGGGCTAAAAAAAATAAAAATAAAAAATTAGCCTGGGTAGTGAAGGAACCATCACAACCATGGGAGGATTTCTAAGATTAATGTTAGGTGTTTTGAAGCTTGGTGTAAACACTTTTGACAGGAGTAAAGGATTTAAATAGTTACTTAGTTTGCATTCAAGATCAAAAGCAACATTTTTTGACAGCAAAAGTGGGCATGTTTTTGTCTCCACCATGGAACATTTTTGATCTTTTGAGGGGACATAATATCTGGGTCAGGTTATCAGACCAGGTGGGTAACTTGTCCACCAGTAATCCTATTTAAGCATAATCTTGAACAATGGAAGAGAAATCTGAAGTTCACCCCAGGCTGGCCCCCATGTCTATGCCTAAAATAACGTACCCCTCCCAACATAACCTCTAAAAACTTCCTAACATACCCCGTCCTAATAAACGTCCATGATACATAGGGATACAATTAGGTTGTGCTGCACAGCTAGGTTGATAAAGGCCCTGGTGGCCGTTATCTTATTCTATACCTATGAACTTATCAAAGTACTGGTATCGTCACAGGAGATCAACACAAATTTGCTGGAGGAAATTAGGACTTTCTTTCATAGTGCTTCCCCATCCATTTCTTGGGAGATGTTAATGGTGACTTGAGGGATTTAGCATAAGGAAAGAGTTATGAGTGATATTCACTTTCTTGTTCAGATTCTTGAAGCTACACACCTACTAAATGTCTAAAGACATGCTTCTGGAGCATTTCTCCCCGGGCCTCCGCTGAAAACAGGATCTGTGGAACCTAGTCGGACTTTCCTGGTCAACAAATGTTAAATAAATAAAGAAAGAAAGAAAGAAAGAAAGAAAGAAAGAAAGAAATGTCTTTAATAAGCTGCAAAAATATCATTAAAGGATTTATATTCAGAGTAGTATTGGCACATGTATTGAATGGAGCTTTCTCTATCACTGAGTTTTAATTTGCTGCAGCTGTTGCCGAGTGTCTTTTTCTTTGCAACTGTAAGACAGTTTGAGTTTGATCAGATGGAAATGGGAAGAGGACCCAACTAGTGCAAGTGTAGAGGGTGAAGGTTTCAGAAGCTGATAATGCCACATGCAAGCTGAAGCAGTTTCATGTATTGGTTTATGTGATGATTTTGGAAGTTGGTAGGTACAGGCTAAGGAGTGTATCCACGTTTTCCAATTTTAATGAGAGTTTTTTTTTTTTCTAGATCTTATTGTAGTAAATTGAAATACTTTTTTATATACCACAGGAAATTGATGTTTTATCAATAATAGAACAGAGAATGCTAGATTTATTTTTCTTTATGGATCTCTTTATTACTCCAGTGATCTGCCCATCACTGATGTCCACTTATTTTCCCTGAACTTCATGCAAGGAGGAGGTCCAAGCCATACTCTACTTAACCTGGAGGGAGGCTCTCCCTTTCTAGGGAAAGAATGATCTCATAGTTTACAACTTCTAAGGCAGATGATACTCCATCCGGAGTGGCTGAATCTTGTTGACCTTGCAAGTGGGCATCTTGCAAGTGGGCCCCGGTTAACAGTGTTGTTTCTCTGCACTAAGAATGCATGCCATGGTCTCCAGCAGAGCATGTTCTCATCTGCTTGCAAATGTCTCCCTCCCTTCCATGTTCTCCAGCAAAGTGCGTTCCCATCTAACAGCAAATGCATCCCGCCTCTCCAAGATAGGCACACTCATTCATCTTCCAGTATTTACAAATACCCAGGCTGCTATCTGAATTTTAGTCACATTGACCATAGTCAGGGTGTTATCCTTGTATGCCATGTTGCTTAATAAAACTAGATTTCTTGAAATTATGTATATGGAAGATGCTCGAAGATAAAACTAAATGCTTGTTTCAGCATCAGATATATGAACAGTAAGGTCCCTGTCTTCTCTTTACCTGTTCATGTATAAGGGTAAAAACCAGGAAAATAGCTGGATATGTGTAAAGCAGGCATAATGAAAAATGCAAGGACATTCAGATTTCTGAAATAAATTATTTCTATTACTGATGTTCCTGTTTGGTTTACAAAAAGTTTAATATATCTATTGTTTTGTGCTCAAAGCTGAAACTAGAGCACAGTTTGAAAATATTCCACTAGGTTTCCATTTTGGGCAGAACAACATTCCTTTTCAGTGCCTTCCTTACTGTGCTAAAGTGTTAAACCTGGCTGCTGCCTACTATTAAGGGAAACAGTATCTATCAATGAACATTATTCTCAGGGAGACAGTCAAACCAAAGCAATCACACCGATCAGACCATGTTTTGGATAATCAGCAGAAGACACAATCTTCCTAAAAGTTGTTCCAGCCACATGGAACCACCTTCCAACTGAAATTAAAATATAACAGACTGTGAATGGCTTTGAAACAAGACTGAAAAAAGAGTCTTTTTCGAAATAATGTGCCTAGCTGTTACAGAAATAATGTGTACACAACCATCTCATGTATCAGTAAATACTCTATCTGAAATCATCTTAAAATTGTTCAAAACAGTTTCAATGCATAGACCTCAAAGTTACACTGTAAATATGTAACTATTATATTTTCTGCTTAACCTTGTACATTTACTTTTTTGTACATTTCTTTACTTGTTTCTGTTTCTCTTTGGGACCCATGTCATAACTGAAAATTGTCAGATAACAAGCCCACCTAATAGAACAAAAGAAAATAAATAAAAAGTCAATAAAATAGATTACTCTTCTATTCCCTGTATGGACTAGACAGGGATTCTACAGCGAGTTTTAATGGCTGAACTGGAGGAATATGTAAAATCTGCAGCTGTAATTAGTCCAGCTGTGGGTAATGATTTTTTATATAACTTTTATAAAAAAAAAGACTACTTGAGGATTTTTGTATAAAGTTCCTTGACAGCTTTTAGTTTAATTTGGCTTATTATTTGTGATGGCAGAAGTTCCAAGTAGAAGTAGGAATGGATGTGTTTAATATATTAGAAAGCAGAATGCACTACAGGCCTGTAGAAATTTAGTATAAATGTTCATAGGATCATAGGATAGTAGAAAATAAAAAGCAATTTGTTCATAAGGCCATGCACACTTTACCAATGTACACTTTTATGATGCACCCTAAAGCAGGATATTCTCAGAGTAAATTTATGGTACTGTCAATTATCTTCTTTTTTTCCATATTTATTTTTGTTTTCTAGAAATATATTACAGTCGATAACAATACAAACAATCATGAAAATTGTCAGATACAAAGTAATATTTGTTCCAACATTCAATCAGGTCATATTTCTACTAAATCACATAGAATAAAACTTATTTATTATTTATTTTCAAATTTTAACAGGAAAATGCATAGAATTATCCTAACTGCATGGTATAGTAACCTCCAACATACGATATACAATATTTACAGCAGGTGTAAAAGCAGCTAAAGGGCCGAAGCATGAGGGAGAGAGATGTATCTGTATTTGAGTCATCTTTAAGTTGCTTGTCTAAGCTTCTTTGATTTGTACTTTAATTTGTATAGGGGAATTTTGTATACAATGTGATGATTAATTCTTTGAATAATATTCATTCTTTTAGAATGTGGTTCAGAAGGAGACTCCAGTATTTTTGAAAATATGTGTGTTTATTACTATCTATTGTGATTAATTTATGTGCTGTAACATATCTAGTAGCTTTGTTCTTGAATTCCTCCCATGATAGTTTGGTTCGATCTGTCCAGTTCTGGGTGATATATAGTTTCATTAGCACAAATAATGTGACTAATATCCATGTGTCCTGCTTAAGTCATTTTTTGGGGGAGGGGGTTATATGTAGGATAGGTAATTTCCATGATAATGATGACTGCTCATAACCCATTTTTTCTGACTTCACCTTCAGAGAACACCATCATTTGTATGTAAATTTACAGCCCCATAGGATATGGAAAAGATCAGTGCTCACTGTTGGACAATAGGGACAGTTTGGGGAGTAGTTTGAATTAAATTTATTTAAAATCACTGGTGTGTAGTAGGCATTATTGTTGATCAGCAATTGTGTATATCTTAAACTCTTGAAAGGGGATAACTTTAGTGTAGCTTCTATCACTTTGGATTTTTGTTCACCTGTAATTTTTTTTCATTTTTCTTATTCCAGTAGGCAGAGAACAGTAAAGATGATTGACATTTGATGGATGTAATCAACTTGTGTTAGAGAGCATTTTCTCTTTATAAGAAAGGCATTGAAGCAATGTTGTTGTAGTATCAATATCTGCTTGTACTGAATTGTTAAAGTTACCCAGCATGGCAGCCAGATATTTAAGTTGCCTTAGAATTATTGTATGTCTTTTTGCTGAGTTTCAGCTTTTCTCTGGTCTCTTCTATAGTGTAATCTTTAATTTTGAGAATGTTCCATACAACATAGTTCTTAATTTGTGGATATTGATTGAGATTTATCATATTGTTATTTAATTTGAGATTAGGATTTAAATGTATAGGTTGCAGAAGAGTCAATGTATGTACTAGGTTTATAGATTTGAAGTTGCTTCTGAAATATTATATTATTTCTTAATATTTCTTTGTCTTTTCGGCTTTTCCCAGTAAGGGGTCGCCACAGTGGAACTCCAGTCCACTAATGATTGGCAGTAGATTTTTATGGTGCCGAGTTGCCAGCCCGACGCCCAACCTTCAGAGAAGGCACGCCCATTCACGCATGTCTTTCGGAGGCCACTCAACCATGGGGAGGACATGCAGACTCCACACAGAAGGCACTCCCCACACACACTAGCTGAGAATCGAATGGGAGAACCTCTTGCTGTGAGGCAAGAACGCAACCGCTGTACCACCGTGGCTTATGATATTATTTCTTAATGATTTATGTAATCCAACTGTCTTGAATTGTTCTTTCTGGATAAAAGATAGGGCTTTGGGATTAATATTTAATGATTTAACATGTTCAAACCATAGTTTAACCCATGTTGGTGACCATTCTTTAGCCATAGAAGAATGTTCTGATATCTGTATTATTCTGTTAGAGTAAATTATATCATAATATAGCTTGAAATCTGGAAGACCCAGTCCCCCCCTTTCTTTCAGCAGGATTACTTTAGAGTATTTGATCTTTGTTGATTTTGGGTACCAGATGAACTTAGCTATTTCTGTGCAGATTTTGATGTTTGTTGCATTTAATTGATAAATCACTTTTGGAAGAACATTAATTTTAATGACTGCAACCTTAGCTAAGGTTGATAGCTTCATATTTTTCCATCTATAGAAGTCTTGGTTTACCTGTTTCCATAGTTTTCCTAAGTTGTTTTGGATTATTGACCTCTGGTTATGATCAAAAAGTATTCCTAAGTATTTGAGGAAGTAGTCAGTTTGAATTGTTGTGTCCGGGAAATAGTATTCTTTATGGCCTAGCAGATTAATTGGAAAGATTTTGGATATGGATGTGTTAATTTCATAGTTTGATACTCCTGAGAAATTTTTAATAGATTTCATAATTTTACTCAGGTCTGTATTGGGGGTTTCGAAATATATATTGACATCATCTGCAAAAGCTGTTAGGACAATTTTATTATTTAGAAGCTTTGGTATGTGATGATATGTGCGCTGGAATATGTGAAGGAATAGGGGTTCAATATATAAATTGAAGAGGTATCGAGAGAGGGGGCAACCCTGCCTTGTTCCCTTTAAGATTTTTATTGGTTTGGATTCTGTTTTATTTATTTTAATTTATGTGTATGAGCTTTTATATATCTTTCTAATTATGTCAGTGAATTCTTTTGGAATATTATAGAACGACAGTGTTTCAAATAGAAATTCTTGATTAACTTTATCAAAGGCTTTGCTAGCGTCTAACACCAGGGCATACCTTGTGTTTTTTTTTTTTCTTTTTCGCATAATTTCATTATTACATCTAGTTTAAGCGTGTTATCCCAGGTTTGCTAGAGCAGATAAACCCAGCTTGTTCTGCAGAGATGATTACTGACAATACTCTTAGGTCTATTTGTTAGGATAGCAGCTAGGATTCTGATGTCAATATTTATTAGTGAGACTGGTCTGTAGTTTAGTAGATTTGATTTTTCTGAGTTAGGCTTATGAATAAGAATAGTTCTGTAGACATTTAGGCATGGATCTATAATGCCAAACTCCCTGATGTGGTGGGTATTGTTTGCTAAGTTTTGGGCAAAGGTTTTGTAAAATTCATTCGGGAAACCATCTGGTCTCAATGCCTTACTTTATTTTAGTTTAGTTATTTCAGCTAGAATTTCACTAAAATTGTGTGGGCCACCTAGTTTGTAATCTGTTAATAGGTCCTTTAGGGCTAATAAACTTTGGGAGTTGTATATTTTGTTTTTAGTATTTCTGTTTGTTTTTTTGGGTTAAGACACCATGTTCCAGTCACCTCCTAGTATGTAATAGTAGCTTGGGAATTTCATTAAAATATTACATATTTCAATAATAAAAATCTTGCTGTTTTACACATGGGCTATATAGATTTGAGAATAGGACAGGTTTTAGACAGTGGGTATTAGTACAAATAAAGTAATACCATCTGCCATTTTGGTCTGCCATGCATTCTATTTCCCAACTGAAGGATTTCTTTAATAAGAATTGCAGCACCCTTAGAGTTTGTACTATTGCCTGATGCTATTATTTTAATTATCCATTATTTTCTCTTTTTCCCAATCTTCGACAAGCATATGGGTCTCTTGTAAAAAGATTACGTTTGCCTTAGATTGGAAAAGTAGCTGCATAAGTAGATTTCTTTTCTTTTTATCTTGGAGTCCCTTAACATTCCATGAATCGATTATCCACATTTTTCTCTACAGTGTAGGTTATAGTTAAAATAACTTTAGCGATTTACCTTCTACTTTGTTGGATTGCTTTAAGAACTGTTTTCATTAGTCTAAGTATAGCTATTGCAACACCTGTTCCCTCCAGAAAAACCCTAGTGCCTAACTACTTATCTACCCCATCTGGAACAGAATCAAAAAATGTAACTTTCAAAAACATTTCAATTAGTGTAGCATGCATAAGGTAATGTTATAACACTTTTACATAGTAGATGATGTAAGTTAAAAGCACAACTCTATAATACAAATTCTAATGCACTTAAGATCTGGGTATTCTTGTACAGCACAGTATCCTAAATCCCTGCTCTCAGTTCCTCAATAGTGCCTTTTAGATTGTGAGTAAGAACCATGGCAAACATTTAAATAACAAATCAGAGAGATATCCATATATATATATAATATATTCCAGAGATTGGTTTACATACATATTAGTGTTTACATATGATTTTGAGATTTTTTTCACTTTAATCCTGTTATATTCCGCAATTTTAGAAGATAATCAACCTGTTTGTCTTATGTTTGCTCGGCAGCAACATTCCACTAGATATGCAGTAATGAGAGAAGAAAAAAGAACACACATGTATACATATTACATGCATAGTATACATACATATATTAAGGTCACATGTTTCAGTTTAGTGTCCTTAGATTCTATTTTACGTCTATTCTTATCATTTTCCAAGAAAATGCTTTTTAATTAGTTATGACCTTGTTGAAAAGAAATAGTAACAGCCCACAGTACCTCAAAATCTTGCATTAGTAAAGCATTCTGTCCTGAGATTTGTAATGAGATTCCCATTATTTCTAGGTAGCATAAGAGGTCTCCACTCTATTTCTACTTGGTTTTCATTGTTTTCCAATGTAGTGGAGTGGTTTCTTTCATTTCATTTCTTGATTGTTGTCCCAGGCTCTGTGAATTGTCCGGGCAGAGGAAATAGAAGGTGTGCCGCCTTGAAATGGGTCCTGGTGTGAAACTGAAACTTGAAACTTTCTTCTCGACGCACACTGTCTACTTCCTGTTAAAATGCAAACTTGTGTCAGATGGAATGATGAGACGGGGATTTCTTCTTTTATTTTCGGTTTTTGTTTTTTCTTGAATATACTTGCCACATTGGGTTGTTAAGTTATGGGTTCACTGCCATTTGATGCTCGGAGATTTCACAAGTCGGGAAGTGTGTTGAAAGCCTGTAGAAATGCCATTTTTGCTTCTTTTGGCGAGTTAACCATGAATCTGTGATCTTTGTATTGAAAGGAAAGGCAGCTGGGGCATTTCATTTGAAATTTGATTTTCTTGCTTATTAGGAATGCACAGAAGGGAGAAAGTACTTTCCTTTGTTGTTTTATTTGCATTGGCAGATCCTGGGCGATGATAATTTTATTTCTGTTCCAGGTTATGAACTTTTTAGTTTTAGCTGCATTTAATATTTTCTGCACATGTTGAAAGTTAAGATATTTGGCATAAACTTGCCTCTTCTTGCTTATGCCCTGAGATTTGCAGAGAGCTCTATGTATTCTCTCAATGTCCATGCTGTCAATGCTGGGTCTGGTGATGTTGCAAGTGAATTTGGATAGCTCTTCATAAAGTTTGATGAGATTTGTCCATTTGAAATTACTAAATTTAGAATTGTTGACTGCAGGGTTTTCGAGATTTTGAAATTAAATTAAATTAAACATATATTATTGGTTAAAATTATAATATAAAAGTAACAAAGAGTATTGGACAGGAATTGCAATTCACTCCAATTTTGTGTAACATTTTATTGCAGTTTTTTAAGTATGTGTCTTGTGGGAAGAACGTGATTACTTCACAATATTATAGAAGCATTTTACTCTGTTCACATGGGTATTTTATAATTAATACCTATTTTCAAGGTTTTCTTCTTTGGGTCATACCATTGTTTAACAGAATTTAGATAATGGGTAAGCTGCACATCGCCACTCTTATTGGAGAATGAATGTTTTTCAGCAGGGTATTAATGTACAGGTAATGCCTGCTGAAAAAATGGTCCACTGTGTCACACTAGCAAATTAAGCCATCCTGAAGTTCTGACAGTTAAAAAGTAAGCAGCTGCCATTTTTTTTTTACAATAGCTAAACAATAGTGCAGCTTAGAGATAGTAAAATTAATGTGATAATATGAAAAAAATAAAGAATAAATGTTGTGTGTGTGTGTGTGTGTGTGTGTGTGTGTGTGTGTGTGTGTGCGTGCGTGCGTGTGTGTGTGTGTGTGTGTGTGTGTGTGTGTGTGTGTTTGCTTGCATGTGCATTTGTACTTGAGTATGTGAATGAAACATAGAGAGAGAGAGACACACATGGATGACTGCAACAGGCTGTCTGTTACCATGTATTGTTTGGAAAATAATAGTTATGAAAACCTTAATCTTTGGTCCTAACTGAATGCAATCCATAGACTGAGCAGCACTGTGCATCAAAATCAGGGACAGTAAAGGGATGGGGTAGGGTTGTTGCTATGCTTTGTTTTTTTTCTTTTTCTAATAAAGCAACATTTGTGGATGTATTCACTAAATGTAGTGTGTGTGTGTGTGTGTGTGTGTGTGTGTGTGTGTGTGTGTGTGTGTGTGTGTGTGCGTGCGTGCGTGCGTGCGTGTGTGTGTGTGTGTGTGTGCGTGCATGCATGCACGTATATGCATGTGTGTGTGTGTGTTTGTGTCTTTCTGTTTGTGTATATATATGTGTGCTTGCATGCGTATGTGTGTATGTGCATGCGTGTGTCTGTGTGTGTGTGTGTGTGTGTGTGCGTGTGTGCGTGTGTGCGTGTGTGCGTGTGTGTGTGTGTGTGTGTGTGTGTGTGCGTGTGTGTGTGTGTCTGTCTGTCTGTCTGCATGTTTCTGTGTGTGTTTGTGGGTCTGTCCGTGCTTTTGAAAGAGTGTGTGTGTTTGTGTGTGTGTGTTTATA